>NC_029789.2:4385001-4397326 GCF_000816755.2 Arachis ipaensis | reverse complement strand
ATTTGAATTATAAAAAATATATATAATATATATTAATTAAAATTAACAGTTAAAATAACTGAAACATCGGTGTTTTCGATACACTTAAAATTTTTCCAATAGTATAATCGACTATGATTTGGGGTATCACAAGTATGACGAAAAAAAAATTTTCATAGCATATATAGAAGTCAGAAATTAATTATTGAAGTTGTAAAGCATCCATGTTGGTTCATATTTCATTCCATAAGTTCCATATATCTGAAGTCTGAACATGGATTGCCAAAAAGGTATTATATTGAAATGTGCATCGATATCGCTTCACATAAATGATGGCACATCATTGTGGCGTGGGTCAACTACCAATCTAGCATAGACTTAAGAAGACTAATATATACATGTACCAAACAAGATTTTCTTTTCATATATAGCTATTAACAAGTAGATATTTTTATATGAAAATTGTTCTGACCTGTTAATGCCGAGGTATAACGCGCTCCACGGAAAAGATCGGCAAGCTCCTTGTAGTGGAAGTAGAAAGCACAGCAATGGGAACCGAGGTGGTGGGTACCTGCAAAGGTCCTCCGACGCTCAAGTTAATAAGAGGAATTATGTATATATCTTTCTTAGGAAAAACTCGTTACCTTTTTGGTCTCTGTTCTTTTCCTTTTATCTTGGTTGATTGAGACTGACCGTTTCCATGTAACGTCCGAGAATTAAGTGCGAATCCGACGTTATTAGAAGAGTATGAATGCTGTCTTAATTAGAAAGTTCGGTTATAATATATTAATTAAATTTTTGTTTTTATTATATAAAAATATTTTTATGTGAATAGTTATTTTATTTTATTTTTTAAAAATTGATTGTATATCAATTTCTTAGTTTCGTCAAGAGATTCGGATCCAATGACGTGGTGCCAAAGGCATGCATTGTCTCTTAGCCTCCAAACTCAAATGGGATGAACAATGATTGCTCCCTTGAAAAGAGACCACACCTCATAAATTCAAAGTCGGTGTATAAAAAGATTTTGTTAATCTATTTTTCCAATAAGAGACGGAGTAGTTTTCAAATGAATTTCAATATATAATATTTTTACTCGTGAAAGTAATAAGTTCATTGAATTCAACGAAGATTCGCTTCCAAGACAAGAAAGAAAATTCGGTTATAAACAAGTGCTATAAAGTACCTTTTTCCAAAAACAACGGATTCTCACTCGCCATATAACTCTAGATTGAGAAATTCTTCTCAATACTTATGAATTGGAAGAGTGGGCCACCATACACGCTTCCACTTCATCTAATATGTTGGTTTAATTTAGTTATCATTTTTCTTTACCATGATATTTTTCACTTCGACGAGATTAAAAACTAATTTGTTATGAATTTAAATTTTATTTAAAAGTTTATTGTTATTTAATAAATTACTATATATATAAGATAGGTTTTAAATTTTTGATGGTGTTCGAGTTGGTTTTGTTTGTGTTAACAGAGATTGGAAGGAAAGGTGACAACGAGACTATTTGGGAACAATTGAGAGTCGTAACATTTTGCAAAGAAAGTTGTTTGCTATTTGGAGAGGCTTTCTTTTAGCATGAGACTCAGAACAACGAGGCATTATAGGTGAGACAGACTGTGTGGAGACTTTTACTATTGTCAATAATTTACAGAACTGTTCTGGGTTTATTGATCCTTTGGTGTTAAAAATTCGAGATATCATATCTTGAAAATGGCGTGTTGATCTTCGGTTGATTTTAAGAGATGCAAATACAGTAGCAGACATCATGGCAAAGACGGCAATGAGGACCCTTTTTTTCCAAGTGGAGCTTCCGTTGCCTTGAAAGGAGTTTGAGAGTAGTATTCAGTGGGACTGTCTTTCTTAAGCAGTTTCTTGTTTATTTTTTCTTTCTTAGTTGTTGTTTATTTTCTTTTAAGTCACAAAAAAAAAATTCTTCTATAAATTTACTTAAGCAAATAAGTGAACTGCCTATTCAACCAAATCAAGCGAATTAATTTGGTTTTTTTTTTAATTGTCTATGATATTTTCTAATTCGATAGGCTAAGAACTAATATATCGCAGATCTTAACTCCATTTAAAGGTTTATCGCTGGCCAATGAGTTGTTGCATGTATAAGACCGAATTCGAACCTTCAATACTTGTTTAAGTGGACGAATAAGCTGACAATTATTCATTTTTTCGGTATAATTATTTACCAACATACCATCCAAACAAAACATTAGGAAGCTTTTTGGGCATGCATGGCTTCTTTGTTGTTGGGTTATAGGTTGTTTTTGTTGTGGTTCAAATGGTTGGATTGGGCAAATCAAGGGAAGGAGGTGGCTGACAAATGTGGCATCTGATAAAAGCCACAAGCATTTTGTTATCAATGTGGATACCGAATAAATCTTGCCACTCAATAAAACCAAGCCCTTACATTACAAGTGCGAAATGACACAACTCACAAGTGAACATAGGATTTGTTTATATCACACGTACAAAATGATCAATTTAATTTATCATCATAGATTTAAATTATTAAACTAAATTCAACTCCTTGACTAATTTAGAATCAATAATACTAATAACATGGAAATGATTAAAAAAAAAAGAATATAATTCCTTTAAGATTCCCAAAATAAAATAGGTCTTAGTTACTAATACAAGGATTGAGTGGATTTTTAAGGTTATAAATAAAACATAAAAAAATATTTAACTCCATATAACATCCCTACCTTCTAGCCTTCTCCCTTGTCAACATCTCACAATTAAAGGTAAAGTGGTTCAAATAAGAAAATGCAATTTGTTTTAGTATACATACTAACACTTGGACTTTTTTATTTTTTAATTTTTTTTTTAACTTTGGGAGATTTGTTTAACTCACTGAGAAATCCAGTACCTTGTCAAGCCATGAACATTGTGGTTGCTGATACATAATAAAATTAAACAACTCACATAATTAACACCACCAATTAGCCTCTTGCTCTTGCACTAACAAGTGCCAAATGACACATCACAATAGTTAAAGTGAAGATTCAACTTGTTAGATGTGGTTATTTGTTAACTGACATTTTATCTTCTATCTTCAACTTGTCATACTTATATTGAGAAAAGGATAACATCATATTTATATTTTAAGTATATCATATAATTTAAATAGTAAAAAGAATTAGTGCATAATCTTATATATTGTCAATATATATATATAGTATATAAAATTTACTTTTCATGTCAGCATCAATTATAAGTTTTTATACTACTAAACATTTTATATTCTAGTAACCATTGATTCCTTTCAATATTGCAAAACTCATTTTCTCTAAAATAAGTTCTCGATGTTAAATCATGTGGTTAAGAAATAAATAAATAATAGTTAATTCTATAAAATTTGTTTACTTTTATTATAGGCAAAAAATACCATAACTATATTAGTAGTCTACAATCAATGCCCATGAAAATAGTACATCATTTTGCAATTAAATATTTAAATGCATTTAAACCTCAATATTCCAACATCAATATCCATCAACATTATATTATTCTTCCTTGCTTTTTCATGTCTGCAACATATTATTATAATAAAATATAGAATTCTTTGTCTTTATTTTTGGTTTCTCACAGTATTTCACTGTTCAAAAGGATCAAAAACTAATTTGTCACGGACCAGAACTCCATTGAAAATTTATTGTTGGCTAATAAATTACTTCACACACAAGACAAAATTCAAAACCCGACACTTACTTAACTGAATTAGTAATCTAGACTCGTCTTTATAATATTACATGTGCTTGTATTTATATTGAAGATACAGAAACTGAAAGCATAGTAGTGAGTAGTGAGGAGTGTGACCCTTTTTTTCTTCTTTTTCTGAAAGCTTAGAAGATTGTATGAACTTTGAATGTGTTGTTACCTGAAAAGCTGAAGAAGTTAGTTATATATGGCAGAAGACAGATATGAAACCTGTTCTGAAGGTTCTGCATGTTCTCAAATGGGAAGCAATAATAAGTGCAAGCATGTGTTTGATAGATTATGTGGTTTTGCACCTTCATGGAATTGGAACACAAGCACCACAACCACAGCACCACCACCAAGTGGCAGAAGAATCTTCCATAGAGATGTTGAAAAAGAAGCATTCCAATATGCAAGTAGTAGCCATTGCCTCTCATCCTACTACAGTGTCTTTGTTGTTCGCCTAGCAATCATGGTATGTCATAATTGAAATTTGACCCTAGTTTATAGATGATTGAAATTGAAATATGAAGAGTAGTAGAATTAGAACCTGTTTTTGTGTTTGTGCAGGTGATGCTAGCAATCTTGATAGGGCTACTTACTATTCTAACATGGCATTTCACCAAGATTTACACAACAAAATCACTCAAAACCCTGGCATATGATCTGCGTTACGAGCTTCTTCAACGCCCAATCTTGAGGATGTGGAACATTCTGAATACTACGGCCGAGATCACCACGGCTCAGGTGAAGCTTTCTCAGTATGTGATCAGGCGTTACAGCAACCCTGTTAATCAAGCAGAGCAAGTTGAGGTTCGCCTTAATTAGTTTCTTACTATTTCATTCAAAATTAAACTCTTTCTTTCCATGTTATATTAGTTGGGACCATGTTGTTAGCACTTAACATGTTTGATACAATGTCAGCACTTACCATATAAACTTGTTAATGTCTTGATTGTTCCAACTCTAGCAGCTGTATGAAGCAATGAGGGCTATAACATGGGCATTGTTTTCTAGTAAGAAAGCTCTGAACTCCATAACCATCAATTATAAGAATGGATTTGTCCAAGCTTTCCATAGAGATCTTAAGGATAACAACACATCTTACATCTATTCGGATCTCTCCAATTACTCTATGGTTGCTAATGAGATGAATTCCTTTTCGGCGCATCAGGCTTGGAATGATAAGGCCATTCATGGTAACAAATCAGCAATTTGGTACCGTGAGCCGCTTGATCCTGTCACTGGGGATAAGATTGGGAAAGCTATGCAGATTGCGCCGGAAGACTTAATCAACATAGCTGGTCTTTCACAAGTACCTGATGGTGTGGCCTCATGGCATGTTGCAGTGAGCAAGTTCACTGATTCGCCATTGCTTTCAGCAGCATTACCTGTTTGGGATTCTTCTAATAAGAGTATTATGGCAGTTGTGGGTGTCACAACGGCGCTTTATAGCGTTGGACAGCTGATGAAGGAGCTAGTTGAGATGCACAGTGGTCACATGTACTTGACTTCACAAGAGGGTTACTTGCTTGCAACTTCCACAAATGCACCTCTGCTGACAAATTCAACAAAGCATCCAACGCTTAAGATGGCGGTTGATTGCGAAAATGAAGTGATCAAACTCGGTGCTGAGTGGTTGCAGAGAGCTTATGGAAACCATTCTCCTCCTAGTCATGAGGTTCATGTAGAAAATGCCAAGCTAGGCCACCAGCAATATTACATTGACTCTTTCTTCCTAAACTTAAAGAGACTTCCTTTGGTAAAGTTTTAAGACACTTTTGCTTTCCTTATATTTGATCTTAATTCCTATTCATAACACCACTTTTAAAATTTCAAAGGCATCTTTAAATGTAGAATATAGTAAGTGATCACTATTTCACCCTATTAATTTAGCTACTATCCTATTGTAGAATATCATATGAATTAATGACCTATGCTTTGTAGGTGGGGGTAATCATCATACCAAGAAAGTATATCATGGGGCAGGTTGATGAAAGAGCCTTCAAAACTTTGGTTATTCTAATATCCGCATCATTATGCATTCTAGTTATTGGATGTGTTTGCATTTTGATATTGACGAACGGAGTGTCGAAGGAAATGAAACTAAGAGCAGCATTGATAAGTCAGCTGGAAGCAAGAAGAAAGGCAGAGGCTTCAAGCAACTACAAAAGCCAATTTCTTGCGAACATGAGGTAAGTTTTTTTCAAGTATGAGGCTGATTTATTGAAAAGTTTATAATTTAAGGTGTGTTTGTGAGTTTTGATTTTGGATTCATTACAGTCATGAATTAAGGACACCGATGGCAGCAGTAATTGGGTTGCTTGACATTCTTATATCTGATGACTGTCTCACAAATGAACAATATTCAACAGTTACTCAAATAAGAAAATGCTCAACCGCACTACTCCGTCTTCTTAACAACATCTTGGATCTTAGCAAGGTTGAGATATACGCTAAGCTTTCTGTTCAACACTAACAAAACTGCACTTCCCAAAAGCTTCCTAATAGTTAATTAATGTAGGTGGAATCAGGAAAACTAGTCCTAGAAGATGCAGAATTTGACTTGGGTCGTGAACTTGAAGGGCTTGTAGATATGTTTTCTGTCCAGTGCATTAACCACAATGTAGAGACTGTTTTAGATCTGTCTGGTATGTATTCATAATTTCATGAGAGATTTCAATTCCTAAACACACCCTAAAATAGATCATGAGAAGTACTTTTTAACAAGCTTTTGATGCATCTAGTCATGCCCATTTTCCTGCAGATGAAATGCCAAAGGTAGTAAGGGGTGATTCTGCTAGGGTGGTTCAAATTTTTACAAATTTGATCAACAATTCAATAAAGTTTACTCCATGTAAGCCAAACCTTTATTCTTTGTTTTGTGTTACAAGAATAATATGAACATTATGGAATAGTTGACCTGGTTGGAATATTAATAATAAATAAAAATCTCAAAGAAATTTATAATTGGTTTATTGAAAATGACTTCTAAATACATGTCCGAATGTTGTAAATCACATTTAAACATTGGAATGAGGTCAAACATTGAGTATTGTGTGTCTTACTATGTGTTGCAGCTGGTCACATCATTCTGCGAGGATGGTGCGAATACCCAAATTCTTGCAATGGTAGTCCAATTTTTCCACTTGAACAGAAGAAATCACGGTGTATACAAAAGGCTAGAGAGAAGCAAAATGCAAACAACGAAAAGAGAACAACTAAGAGAGATAACAAAGTGATACTTTGGTTTGAAGTTGATGACACAGGCTGTGGTATGAACCTGAAACTATTGTCTGGAATACTATATCTATAACTATGGTTTCTTTCTATATGTTATATGCCTCATTCATCCATATGAATTCTATTACATTTTCATAGGCATTGACCCAAGTAAATGGGATTCTGTGTTTGAAAGCTTTGAGCAAGCTGATCCATCAACTACTCGACTGTAAGTATTTAAATGTTCAAGAAATTCAAGATAAAGTCTTCTATAAGTTACTTACTACTTAGCTAACAGCTAGTCATGGGTCATGATATTATCCTATGAGATTGTTATGAAACTAAAAAGTTAATATGAAATTTATCTCCAACAGTTTAGATAACATTTTTAATGCTATGATTTATCGAGTTCTGAAGCCTTTGATCATTTCAGGCATGGAGGCACTGGTCTTGGTCTCTGCATTGTCAGAAACTTGGTGAGTATGATCCTTGATGTGTCAAATTTCACACAAACACGATACAATCACCACTCATGTTGTGTGTTTGAAATATGATTTCTAATTACTTCCGTGGGGTGGCAGGTCAATAAGATGGGCGGAGAAATCAAGGTTGTCAAAAAGGAGGGCCAAGGAACACTCATGAGATTATGCTTAGTTCTCAGTACACCTATTGATGTCACAGAGCAACATTATGCATTGGATTTTACTGACAATAGCTTAGTGGTTAGTAGAATCACTATTTTCCTTGGCAAATAATATTTGAGAAAAGAAAAAATTATATTGATGTTGATATAGATATGAGGAAGAATATTTTACTGCCTTATGTTGAGTTGTAGATAAAATATAACAAACATTTTCGGGGAAAAAAATGACTCGTATATAAAGTTTAAGTCTTATATGGAAGTATAACCTTATGCGAACTGATATAATAGAAAATCACTTTAAGGATAACAAGCATTTCTTAAGTAAGAAGTTTCAATGCAGGTACTTCTTGCACTGCATGGCAACATGAGTCGCTTGATTACTTCCAAGTGGTTACAGAAAAATGGGGTTTGCACTATAGAAGCATCTGAATGGAATGGACTAACACAGGTTTTGAGGGAACTCTTTCATGCAAGAAGTCCAGTCCATAATAACAATAACTTTGATGCACATTATCCAGTAACCGAGGGATTGAAGTCTAAATTACTCAGCATACAAGACATGAAGAACCCGGTTTTCGTCATTGTTGTGGACATTGGGCTACTTGACTTGAGCACAGACATATGGAAGGAACAGCTTAACTTCCTTCATAGATACTTTGGGAGAGCAAGGTTTGTGTGGATGCTAAATCATGACACATCCAATAACATAAAGATGGAGATTCGTCGGAAAGGGAATGTTTTGATGGTCAACAAACCCCTTTATAAAGCGAAAATGGTTCACATTTTGGAAGCAGTCATAAAGGAGAGAAATCTTGAGCTGCAAAAGAGAAATAATATGATTGGTCCAAGGACCACTGCAAAAGAGGGCGAGTTGCATGAATTTCTTGAGATTGATTCTACTCATTTTGATGCTGGTAGCTCTGATGATTCGGACACTTCCGAAACGGTTGGTTCTAATCCTGTTAGTGTCGATGGAGATAAACAAATTGAATTGGTGACTAGATCACCCGCATCATCAACATACAAGACCAGTAATTGCTTAGTTGGATTAACCAATGAACATTTGGAAGATACTAATAATGCAAGGAAAGAAGAGTCATGTCAGAGTAGCCCCAGTTCTTCCAAACATGCCCTTGAAGAAAGTGACCCTAAATCACTGTCCACTAAAGAACCATCTCAAGGTGGAGATTCTGAATGTGGCGAAACACATAGGGCTGCCGGCCCAAATAATAATGCGGTCAATGGAAAAAATTCTCTTGAAGGCCTGAGGATATTGCTTGCAGAAGATACTCCTGTGCTTCAAAGGGTAGCAACCATAATGCTTGAGAAAATGGGAGCTTCTGTTGTTGCTGTAGGTGATGGACAACAAGCAGTAGATGCTCTCCATTGCAAGCTAGGTGTTGATGACTGCAGAAGGGATTCTCTCCAGAAGGAAAGAAACATGAGATCTCAAACAGAGATTTTGACTTCACCATATGACTTGATCCTAATGGATTGTCAGGTATGAAGTAGGGAAAAAAAAAAAGATAATATGTTTATACTGTTATATTTAATAACTTAGGATATGGTTTAAAATTGTGGCTATGGTTAATTTCTTGCAATGTAATTGCAAATATTACTGCAACAATTGTGGTTGTGATTGCGATTGCCAATCTTAATTTAGAACAATTGATAATACTGGTACACCGAAATTGTAACATACATAAATACTTACATACATACATGCATATTAGGTAGTTTTTTCTTCTTTGGTTTTTTTCACAAGCATTAAATATCATAGTGAATTATATAGCCTAAATGTTCTGATTCTTTGTGTCTTTGTGAAAAACAAGATGCCAAAGATGGATGGTTATGAAGCAACAAAAGCAATAAGGAAATCAGAAGTGGGAACAGGATTGCATATTCCAATTGTTGCCCTTACAGCTCATGCAATGTCATGTGATGAAGCCAAATGCCTTGAAGTTGGCATGGATGCTTACTTAACAAAGCCAATTGACTTCAAGCAAATGGTGGCCACCATACTTTCACTCACCAAAAGAAAAACATCATGACTTCAGAAATAGAGAGCCTAAGATAACAAAGGGTTGCCTTAGGAAACAAGCCTATAAATAGTTGTATAGAAGCTTTTACCTTATAGTGGTTAGCTCTTTTTTTTTTTCTTTTTTTGTGACGGTTGAAATCATAGCTGTCATATGTATGATCTCAAGAACTATATATAGTCCAATTTTCCTGACATAATAGTTCACTTCACTAGTAACAGTAATTGTCTTAAGCTTGATGCTTTTCTTGTTATTGCATATTACTGCAGTGAGCACAAGTAAAAGGAGTAGGGGCCCGCTGGAATAAATCTTTGCAATGCAAGCATATATATTTTGAGTTTTAATTATGGAAGAATGTTACTTTTGAGAAGGTTTTTTTCCTGTTCTTGTACCTCATTAGATTCAAGACAACAAATAAAGTTTCAGATGGATATATTTATTATTGAAATAAAAGAAAGAAAATAACAAATTTCGTCCAATTATATTCTAGTTTCTACCATACATGGTTGAATCTATGAAGACAAAATTTACAATGAGATGCTATAATATAAATTATAATAGGCAATTTAAATAGTCAATACCATTTAAGGAGAAAATGACTTGTCCTTTAGTTCTTATCCTTGATATTAATAAATTTGTAACCTTGTAGGTAATAATCATAGAGCTTAATTTCTATTCAATAGGAGTAATTAGGAATATAAGGCTTATATTAGTGATGGTAACTTGGTAAGGGTGTTTTAAGGCACAAAGTGTTAAAAGTATTTCGTAGTCCATGTTAGGTCTTCGCCCATTTTTTTTGTTTTTGAGTCCACATATGGAAAGGTTAATCTTTGTACGATTAAAAAACAAACAGAATTATCAATAGCATTTTTTTCTGTCTAAACAGTAATGGGCTAACTTCTGAATTAAAAAGATTCAAGGTTGTTGGGCCTTTTATAGTGAATGCAATTTGAACAAAAAGAGAATAACTGTCCAAAAAAGAAAACAGAGCAAAAATGTCATTGACCAAAAAAAGGAGCAAATGGAAAAGCAAAAGAATAAAATGGCCCATGCAGGTCTCGAACCTGCGACCTTCGCGTTATTAGCACAACGCTCTAACCAACTGAGCTAATAGGCCAGTTGTTTATTTATATTGATTGAAACAATAATAAATTGTAATTGTAATTATGAATACAAGATCCACCACATACAATTGAAATTGCGAAATTCACAAATGACACTGAGTGTTAATATAATATCAGCATATATTTCTGGAAAGAAGACAATAATAAGACAACATAATCACTTGCTTTTTCTGTTGATTTCAATTAAGTAACCCATCACGATCACGGTTGAGGCAACTAGAAACCCTATAACTCCATGGACTATACGGCTATCTGAAACACGATTTGGATTGAAGCCCAGCTCTGAGAGCTTCTTGTGTGACACTGCATAATCTGCGAAAAAAGCATCCTCATCCTAACAACAATGTTAGTCAAAATCATTAATTACTCATCAAACCGCAGTAAAATAATTTTACACATGCATTCAATTACGTATCAAAAATAACTAGTATTACGATTGTATAAACCGTTTTAAATTAATGTTTCCAACTACTAATTAATTAGAGTAATTAACTGTGTGAGCTTACATTTTTGTAGCGTACTACATACTTGCGGAACTCAGGATCCTCAACTAGAACCTTGTCTGTTGGAAGCTTGAATGAATCTTTTGAATCCATTAGCTCTCTGTTTGTTAGTTTTAACAATTTCTATGAGATGATGAGATTTCAAGCAATTATACATGGTTAATTGATTAAACAATTCAAGATGAAAGATTATGGCAAATAGTTATTACACAAAATAGGAGTTATCAAACTTCAAATGGTTCTCTGTCCATTGGCCTTCAAAGCCTGACCGTTCTTTATGTTTATCAGTGAGACCCATGCGATAAAAGACATCCCTTAAATGCTGTGCATCTGAAATTTATTTTGTATATATATCAATGATTATATTTTTTTTTCTATAATTATTGTTGTAAATCTTTGGACATACATGGTCAAGTATAAACAGATACCTATTATTACTCAATGGCTAAATTATTTTTGTTTTATACTGTGATATTGCCTTGCCAATAAAAAACATATTAGCATTCCAGGGAAAAAAAAACGCACAATCTTTTACCCGATAGGGTAAAATTGAATTCATTTTTGTCCTTAAAAAAGTTCTGGAGTATTGTATAGCAATTAACAAGAGCAGAGTTAATAACGAAACAAAAAATATAGATAAACAATTTTTATTTAATTAATTATAATTAATAATTATTAATTTTATATTTTTAAAAAATAAAATTTAAATAATTATTGATTAATGATGATTAATTAATATGAAGTGTAGCATTTATTGAGTGCCTAGTGAGATTGATAACAAAAAAGCAAGATCGGAGCATAACCAAATATAGTACGTACGTGGCAGACATGCATTGGATGAAATCATTGTCTATATATGTTGAGATCTGTAACATTAAAAAAATTGATGCCAGTTGTACTAGGTATATTGGTCTTTGAACATAAACAACAATCAACAAAAGTCTATATGATATGATCGCCAAAGAACATAAAATAAAATGGTGAGGTTAGGTAAGATTATATTATATTAGATGCGAGTGAAGTCAATTTCTTAGGAATTATTTTTCTGGTTCAAAATATTTGTCTTAAAACAAAATGATATTAATATTTTAA
>NC_029789.2:4381178-4384755 GCF_000816755.2 Arachis ipaensis | reverse complement strand
ATTGACCAATGAGTAATAGCTCAAATAACATAGTCTCTCCATACTCAATTAAGAGGTTGCGGGTTCGAGTCTCCTATCTTTGGTAAAAAAAAAAAAAGTGTACATCTATTGGATAGTATAACTCAACATAAATTTACTGTACTAATTAATAATAAATAATTGCTCTTATACAACTAAGTTAGTTAAAGATTATGGATGATTAGTCTAACTGATAACTTAGTTAACTTGTTAGATGATTAAGTTAATTTATTGGTATTAATATGATATTATAAACTAGTTTATTGTATTGTTATAATTTAGCTAAGTTGTTAGTTAGACTAGTCGTTCATAATAACTTTTAACTAATTTAATTGTATAAAAACAATCATCTCCTATTAACTAATACAGTAAATTTATGCTAAGTTATATATTATCCAGCAACACCTAAATCAATTACATATTAAAATTAATTATCAGTGTATAATATATATTAAAATATAAAATATATATTAAAAATAAATTAAATTACACATATATTTATATATAAATATATTAGTTAATTTTAATGTATGTATAATATATTTTTAAAAAGAATTATTCCTTTTTAATATCAAGTTGATGCTAAGTATTTTTTAATATTACTCATAATTTAATGTGTATTAAATATTAATTTTATACTAAGAATCTCAAACTATACTTACGTATTTTAAGGTAATGGAGAAGTAATTAACAGGGCAGAGGTAGTAGATGGGAAATTCAATTGGAATTTATATGGTAAAAAACATTCAACAGAGCACTATATATATATGGCATAAAATATGAAATACATAGTCATACAAAAGACCCTATAATATGACTTTATATTAGTTAATTGATTACCTTTTGTAGCATCTGGAAGGCGCCCTTCTGGTGGAGATTCCAGTGAATCCTAGTAAATGAAAATATTTTAAAGTAAATAACTAGATATTAAATTAAAGAAAAATAAAAGATGAAAAGTTGAGAATGGATGATGATGGTTGAATTACCACAAAATTGAACAGCTGTTTCCAAGCCCCTGTTAGCTTGGTGATTCAATTCCTGTTGATTCCTAATGGAACCATTGGCACCTCCTGTTCTCGTCTTTGCATCATAGGTACCAGCATCGTGCCATCTACATACATTAATTCATTCTTTAGTACAGTCATCATGTAGAAATTTAGATTTATTTAATTTTATGTGAAATTAATAGTTGAAAGTCGTCAAATAATAATTTAATTAAATTTATCCAATCATTTAATAAGTGTCGACTATTAACTTCACATAAAATTAACTGTTCACTTCATTTTAAACTATTTTAAGTTTACCGTCAAACATTTCCGATATGAAATACGTACGCTAATCGGAGCATGAGAGGAGCGCAGTTCCTGGAGGAGATAAGAGCGCGTAGTTCTCGACGCGCCTTGTCTATCTGCTTGGCGTACTCGAAGTCAACTGCTACTCCCTCTTTCGCCATTATTCTCAATGTATATATGGATCGGAATGAAGACAGCTTTCGTGTTTTTATAACAACAGAAAGTGATGAAGAAGATGCTGATGTATGTTTTCGTTGCAAGTAAAGCATTTCATTCTCCCTTTAATTTCATTATTACTTGCTTTGCTGCATTAACAGGAAAACGTTTTCGTCTTTCACAATGATTCGCTTCAAACAATTTTTTTTTTTACCGAAAATATGGAGATTCGAACTCGGAACCTCTTAATTGAGTATGGGAAGACTATGCCATTTGAGCTATTACTCATTGGCCAATTTGTAAAGATATGTGACTCGACGACCTCTTAATTGAATATAAGGAGTCTATGCCATTTGAGATATAACTCATTGGCGCTTCAAACAATCCTTACAAGTCTTATTTTTGTTTATTGTATTAAATTAAAGCTTTGTTAGGTAGACAATAATTTTTGTGAGCAATAGGTTTTAAAATTGGTGTAAGAAAAAATACACTACACTTCAAATTATTCACCTAAATTTTAATATTAGAATAACCATTCGCACACTTATTGAATTGAATATCTTCCATTGTTTATATTGTTTAATATTTTTATTATTTATCTATATTTTTCCTAATATAAAAATCTTATAGAAAACAAGTAGTTTATAACTTAATGGTTGATATATATACTAATAGTACTATTTTTTCTTTTAATATAAAATTATGATTTAAGGATTCTTTCTTATGGAAGAATTAGAATTGATTTGAATTTTAAGTTTATAATTTATAAAAACGGAAACAAAAATCCATCAATATGGGAATAAAGATCCTCCTCCTCGAATAAATAGAGATAGAGTAATAAGAAGGTTTTCATCTCACAAAGTAAGAATGTCAAAAAGATTGTTTCAGTTCCTTTAAGTTTTCCTTTTAAATTTGTTGATTTAATTATCTAGATCATTTATATATCAAGTATATACAAATCTTCAAACTAGAGGCTTAGCCCATGTAAGAAAAATTTATCGGGCTAAATAGACCATTTTTTTTTTGGTTTAAATATATATTTTTTAATTTAAAAAATTAAAAATATAAATTTTTTACCAATTTCTGTCTTTCTAATAAGTTATTGAATTAGAATTTGAGATATTTGAGTTGAATTAATAAAAAAATTGTTAACAAACAAAAGACGATATAAAAGAAAGGAAAAAATTATGAGAACAATTTTAAACATGTTAAACAGATCAATTTATTTATGGAAAAGTCTAGGGCCAGCAACTTTGTTAAATTCTGGCCAGCATATAACCAGCAAAGAAAAGTGAGCTATTGGATGAAATCTCACACCAATCTCACATTATTAAAACTATTATTGATGGCTACAAATCACAAAAGTTACTACTCCTAACATTCCTCTTTATTTATTTCATGAGTCATTCTGTTTTAATTTATGGAATATATTTTTGCTGAATCTGTTAAATGTCTCATTTTTATATGTTTATTTTTTAAAAAAAAATTGGTCATTTTAACAAATTCACCCCAGGATTGAATCAATTTTTACATCCCTATTGATATGGCAGAAAGAAGATAAACAAAAAGATAAAGATTTAAATTGAATACGAAAAATATATTGAAATTAAAATAGAAAATAAAAGGGATAGATTGAAATTGAATATAAAGAGAATCACTATACTTTTTACCCAATTTCTTGACGTAACAAGAAAGAGACTCCTCAACTTAAGTTGTCCACGTCATAGTTTGAGAATTGAATCGAATGGACTCCACAACCTTCTATCCAATTCTCCGATACAACAAGAGAGAGAGGACTCACTCAAACCCACTTGTCCACATCATGGTTTTTTCACGAAACCAAAAAGGAGTTTTCAAACCTCTAATTCCTGAATCTACGACTACAATAGTTAAGGAGGTCTTTATAATCTCTTATTGAGTTAAAACAAAGAAAATCCTGAAGCCCACAAACATAAAGTCCAATCTAATAACTAAATAAACATAAATCAAAATACATCAAAATAAACTAATAACTTTTAAATAATATTTAATCTCTTCTTATCACAAATATTTAAACACACATATCACCTATCATAGAGCCTAACTAAATTCTATACATATAAAATTATAAT
>NC_029789.2:4376807-4380962 GCF_000816755.2 Arachis ipaensis | reverse complement strand
ATATTACAAATCTTTATATCTAAGTTAAATTATGTTATAGATCATATTGCGTTGTATTTATTATTTTTGTGTTAATTTTTTTGGAATTTTTTTTAATTTTTCAATACAAGAAAAACGTTAAGTATCTCAAATTTATCGTCGAATTCATTAAATAAATTCAATGGTAATCAATTTGCCGTCGAAAATCATCAACCAGTATAAACTCGTCGGTAAATGATTATCGTCGGATTTTTTTCGTTCGACGGTAATTACCGTCGAATTTAGCGACGGAATATGGTGAATACGAAAACAGATCTTGGTGGACGTTACCATCAGAATAATCCGACGGTAACATTTGGCGCCACTTCGTTCGTTTTCCTGCCATATTATCACCGGATTCATACAACAGTAAAATCGACGGAAATGTTATTTAAAATTAAAAAAAATGAATGTTACTATCGGAATATTCCGACGGTAATCTCAACTGTAGTGTTTTTATTTTTTTTTAAATTATCTTTTTCCGTCCATTTCTAATGTGTCCTGATAATTAATGATTAAAATAGTACTTCAAACCTCATGTGAAGTACAAAAAATTTAAATTACAAATACTGAATGATGGTAACTGAAATATTTAAAACAATGCTAACTATATTACATTCACAAAACTATGTTTACATTCAATGAAATATATATTACAAATACACAAAGTTTCTTAAAGAAATACATATCACATAACTATATTTACATTAACCCTAATCATATTCATCATCTTCTTCCTCTAGTTCATCATCCTCCTCTTCCGAGGTAGTTTCTTAATCATCGAACTCGTCTTCCTCTTCTTCGTCACCATTGACCCTGTCTTCTTCTTAAAGATCATCGTCCTCTGGTGATAGTGTGTCGTCATCTACTCCAAGGTCAATGATGTCATCATCTATAACACTCGTCTTGTTGCTGTGAGGGATTTCCAGATGTTAGTTGAAAGTTCTCTGAATGCGACCAGAAGCAAAGACTCCATAAAAACGTAACAATCATGGCTCTTCAACCCAACGAGTCTATCTTATCACATGTTTGCACACCTGCTCAAGTTAGAGGCATAACCATCAGGAAACCTCAATCCCCTAATCCACCTACAAACATTTCGCCTCTATTCTTTTGTTAGAGCAAACATCGCCTTTGATTTAGCCTACCGCCCGTTATCAAGTCTCTTTAAGTTCAGATCTGGCTGCCTGCAAATTTCCATCAAGTCTAACCGCGTCTTATCGTTATCCTTTGTTCGTTCATCGTTCATTACTGTGTGTATGATATTATCAAACACGTTTTTTTCAATGTGTATCACATTAAAACAATGTCGAACCAATTTGTTTCTCCAATAAGTCAACTCCTAAAATACACTCTATTTAGTCCAATTATGCCCCCTGCCATATCCCAGAGGTCTCAAACCTGTCCTATTTTCAATGATCTTTGGGATTCTACTGATACGATGCCAAACTTGTCTATTACTCATCTACGCGGGTGTCTCTTGGTGTTTGGTTGCATTTATTTTGAACAAATCTTTATTACACCGAAAAGGATGATCCATGTCGAGTAATCTTCGATAGCAATCAAACCGCAAATTTTTACCACTACTGGTAAACCAAAATGCCTTTGTATCTTCTATACAAATAGGACATGCCAAACGGCCTTAAGTGGACCAATCTGACAATATCTCGTACGCAGCACGTAGTTGGAAGTTTGTCTTCGTCGAAATATCATACGTTTCAACACCTTGGATCTACAAGTCCTTTAACTCATCCACTAAGGGATGCAAAAAGACATCTATTTTGGCATTTGGATTGCTCAGATCAGGTATGATGCAAGTTAGGAACATGTACGAGTCCTTCATGCATATTTTGGGACTCATGTCATATAGTGTTATGACTACAAGCCAACAAGAGTACGCGTTACCGAAATTGAAATTCGACGCGAACCCGTCAGAGCACAAAGCTAGTCTAACATTTCTCGACTTGCTCGCAAATGTAGGATGGACCCGATCGAAATGCTTATAGGCTTCTCCATGTAACGAGTGTGTCATGATTCCATCATCTCTCTTGTTGTTACTATGTGAGGTTATGTGAGGGGCCGAACTCATCAATGCATATATACAATCGTTTTAACCTAGGGATTAAGGGTAAGTAGTGCATCTATTTCATTGGAACTCTCTTTAACCGGCATTTACCAATCTGTTCTCTCTTGACTTATAACATCGATGATTTACAAATTTTGCATTCAGTTAGGTCTATATCCCCTTGTAATATAGCGTACACCTATTCAAACAACAATCAATTTTCAACGAATTTAGACCCAATTTCGTAACTAGCTTCTTTGCTTCGTAGTGGTTTCGGGAGATGCCAGAGGTCCCGATAGGTACTAGTTCGTTGCAAAGGGTGGCCTACTTATCTAAAGACTCTTGCGTATGATTTGACTTCGACTTAATAGTCATAATTCTAACACATGCAAGCAACTCTGAATGAACGATTCCTTTAAACAACGGTCTCGCAGCAGATTCTAACAGATAATAAAATATCTTTATCTCTGAGTTAGGCTCTTGTTTAGCCTCTTCCTGCTCTGTAACATTTGTTGCATCAAACACCATCTCGTTATATCTCTCTTAGTTACCCTCCCAAGTCATGTCTTTCATGTTTAGTTCTCTTTCCACCCGAACCCTCATTGAATGACAGTCGGACTTATTGAAATTCAAGCCAGACCTGTTAATTCCCTGTTCGTCCAATTCTCCGTGTTTCATCTACATCCAATACCCATCCTTGAACCCGTTACAGTGAAGGTGAATCGTTATATCCGTAGGTCTTAGCCACTTAGTCAGCCAACACTTTTCACACGAATACCTAGATACCCCTTCAGACCTAAACGGTTTCATGCTGAATACATGCCCAACAAATGTGTCAACCCTCTCAAAATATTCAATTTTTAATCTCCTCATCCATCGTTATCTCTATTATACATTCATAGACGATAACTTGGGAATCATTTTGAATCACACACCCTAGAATTCGACAAACAAAACAAAATCATTAATGTTTTTATAACTTCCGGCAGAGCATACCCTATAATTAGAATCTTTTGCAAACCAAGCAAGTTTTAAAACAAATCGCATGAAATTTCAGCAGAACTTTTTCTTAACTCAAATACATCCATCAAATAAATATAACAATTTTTACAAAGAAAATAACTGCAAGCATGTATTAGAACAAACACAAATTCAATAACATATCAAATCCTAACCGTTCTAGTGCGCAATCCCTTATAACTCCACAATTTTCTAACAAACAAGGGTTTCAAGAAGGCGCCTTTACGCGACCTTCTCCTACTTTCGTCCTAAAACGCTATCATAGGAAAAGTAAGTCGAACATAAAACTTAAACAATTGATTATAGTTAGAGATAGAAAACCTACTTGAAACACGGATGCACAGAATACGGAAGAAGCGAAATCCAATTAATCTCAGAGAAATAACATTGTCCTAATAAAAAAGAAAACTTATTAAAATCATAAGGTGAAACTAATTAATTCAACAAACTACACAAAGTCAAACACTGATAATCTCACCCTACTTAACCTACATTAACTTAATTATAATTTATATTTACGTTAAATTAAGATAAAAAATTCTAATCACAAATTGTATTACCCTATTTTAATCAATAATTTGATAATAAAACACATAACAAAACCCTATACTAAAAAAAATATGAGAAAACTAAACACCACAAACGAAACCCTAACCACAAACTCAATTACCATCATTTAATCAACAATTTGAAAAAATACCTAACCCTAAAGTCACAAAAAAAATCTGAAAAATAGTAAAAAAAAAAACTATATCAAATTCTAATCACAAATTTCGTTACACTAATTTAATCAATAATTTCATAAACTATTTAACAAAAATTCTAAACTCACATAGAAATCTTAATAAAATAAAAATCTATGCCAAACTTATCTTTGATGGTGGCTGCAGAATACTGGAGCAATGGTGGTACCAGTAGTGACGGCGACACGGACGGCAGTGGCTACCAAGAACAGCGGCAGCGTTCCCAACCTCCCCAGCGATAACACCAAAGGCTCTGGCAGGTGACGATAACGCCAGCAGCACCTCCTCTGATGGCGAAGCACGAGAAGA
>NC_029789.2:4375741-4376634 GCF_000816755.2 Arachis ipaensis | reverse complement strand
GAGGGTTCGCATTTGAATTTTAAACCAGTTTACCGTTGGATTAATCCAATGGTAAATTGGTGAAATGCAGCATTTCATTAAATCGATTTACCGTCAACAAAATCTGACGATAAATTTCACCGGTAATTGTGGCGCCAATAATATCATATTTCGCGCCATTAATCACCGTTGGATTTAGCGTCAGAATGTAAAATTCGACGGTAAACATTTTCAGGAAATCTAATCTATTTTGTATCCAACGCAAAATTTGTTGGTAACCGTCGACATTAAATTCGATGATTCTCAACGTTTTTCTTGTAGTATTTTATTAATACATACATATATTCCTTCCTCTACAAAGACCGAAAAGGCTGAATTTTAAGAAAGATGAAAATGAAATTTTACTGAAACTTCACATATTATTCTGAATTGATTAGCTAAACTAAATCTATCTTCCGTAGATCAATTAGATTGAAGTGTGTCACTGACTCACTGTCCAGACTCAACCCAACCACGATGCTTTTTATTTTTGATATTGGGCCTAATTGGTGTAATCCACCGAAATGCTCAAAAAAGTGTGTTTAACACCGTTGTGGGGATCACTGACTGCTACAGAAAAACGTCACCGCCGTTTTCTCATCTACCTCAGTGACGTTTTGTGTGCATGGTTAACACGTGGATGAAAAGTTCTCCCTCGTTCCAGCGTGAAAATTTTTTACCTTAGTAACCCCTTCTCTTTTCCATTTCTTCGTCTTCTCTTCTCAGTTCCACCACAAAACGGCTCTCTTCCATCATTATTATTCTTACCCCATCAAAAACAAGGAAACCTACAAAGTAAAACAACAGCACCCATACTTACTAGTCACCACAACTAAACCAAAGGTATTCAGGTAAATACTTGTATGCTTTAGTGA
>NC_029789.2:4373820-4374309 GCF_000816755.2 Arachis ipaensis | reverse complement strand
CCTATTTTCAAGATAGATATGGAGACTCCAGTAAAAATTTTTGTCCCGACCTTGCTGATATCCAAAATAGGTTTTTTATTTTTAATATTGGCCTAAGTTAATATAATTTACTGAAATGTTTAAAAATATGTGTTTAACACCGTTGTGGGAATATTGACTGCTACTGGAAAACGTCACCACCGTTTTCTCAGCCACGTCATTTTTATCTTCAACAAAACGTCGGCGACGTTTATGGTTAACACGTTTAACACGTGGATGAAAAGTTCTCCCTCGTTCCAGCGTGAAAATTTTTTACCTTAGTAACCCCTTCTCTTTTCCATTTCTCTTCTCAGTTTTCTCAGTTCCACCACAAAACGGCTCTCTTCCATCATTATTATTCTTACCCCATCAAAAACAAGGAAACCTACAAAGTAAAACAACAGCACCCATACTTACTAGTCACCACAACTAAACCAAAGGTATTCAGGTAAATACTTGTATGCTTTAGTG
>NC_029789.2:4373490-4373782 GCF_000816755.2 Arachis ipaensis | reverse complement strand
AGTGTGAACAAAAATTTTTAAAAAATAGGCTAAGATTTTGTAATTTTTTTTAGGTTATTTTGCTATTAATTAATAGTATGTTAATTAATTGTTAGTAGTAGTACCGGCGATAGTATAGATGTTAGTTAGTGTTAGGGTTAGTTTTAGTAAATTAATTATTGTTAGTGACTTAGTTACTGTTAGCGTTAGGTTAGTGTGATTTAAAATTTAAAATAGCTGTTTTGAAAAACAAAATTATTTATATATTAATAATTGATTATTATTAATGTATGTTTGGTCTTTTTTCTTTTAA
>NC_029789.2:4363637-4371086 GCF_000816755.2 Arachis ipaensis | reverse complement strand
CTGAATTATTATAAAAAAGTATTTAAAGTAGAATAATTTAAAAATTATTTTAATTTTTTTAATTTACATAAAACATTAGTTTCAGTTATTATTAATTCATGCTTTTAGTGATGTTAGTTTAGTTTAGTTTTGGTTGAAATATTCTTTAGTTAAATTTGAATTATTATTAAAAAATAAAATTAATTATATAGTTATGTTACTTTTATTACTATTAATTTTGGAATGTGTTTTTAATTAAAAAATAGAATTATTAAAGATATATTAATAATAAATTTTTATTCATTTCAAATATTTTTTAGAAAAATATTTTAATTATTTAAATATGTTCTTTCTAATGCAGAGTTTAAAAAAGAGGAAGATGAGAAAACGTGGCATCATACGTGCTGAAAATCATATTGTAAAATATCTTCGACATCCTGTATATGTAAGTAATTTTTATGTTTACTTTAGTAGTTAATAATTAGTTGTTTATTTAGTAATCATCAATTATTAGAATATGTAGTGATTTAGTAAGTGTTGAGTATAATAGTAGTCATGAACTGGTTATAGTGATTTACTATTAATGATTAATTTTTGTTTTCAGGGTTCAAGAAATTTGCACATGAGACACTTACACCAAATAGATTCATATGATAATAGAGTGGAAGAACAATTGAGAGCAAGCGGGTTCTATTATGTTTCTCAAATTGGAAGGATCGTGTCTCATAGGACGACTATAGATGCACTGGTTGAAAGGTGGCGTCCGGAAACGCACACGTTTCATCTTCCATATGGTGTGCAATGATTCTTGGACTTCGAACTGACGGTTTGCCGGTGATTGGATCAACCGATCATAGTACAAGTGGGTTAGAAAACGAGTGCTTGGCCCAATTTGGTGTTGCTCCTGGGCCGAACGACCACAAAGGAAGCGGAATCAAGCTGGCATGGTTCCACACCCTAAAGCGGCGCCAACATTTATTTGACTGATCAAGTAAGTAAGGAAATTTATGTGAAATGTCACATAATGTGTCTATTTGGTACGACGTTATTTAGTGACAAGTCTGTAATCTCTGTGCACTGGAAGTATTTGCCGTTGCTTCATGACTTTTTTCAAATTTATAAGTTTAGTTGGGGTTCTGCTTGCCTTGAGCACATGTATCGATCATTATGTTGGGCATCGAGATATGATTGCAAGGACATGGATGGTCCTCTGGCGTTGCTCTTTGTGTAGGCCTGGATACGAATGCCGACAATAGGGCCTCTGCCGGTAGATACCAGCTTTCCACTCGCTCGCAGGTAATATTTAACTAAGTTGTCGATTTTGTTATTTTTTCTATATTAATTAGTTTCTAATATGAACATGATATGACAGGTAGAATGATTATCAACCCACCACTAAGCACTATAAAAATTGGACAACCTCTGACGTCAGGAGAAGGTTGGACGATATTCCTTTGGATGGGGTAAGTGTTTTGTTGCTAAGACCTTTTATTATGTTGAATTAAATTGATTAATGTGCACTTATACCTCTGCTATTTATATGTTTTTTCAGTTTGTGTGGGACGCATACAGTCCTAATCGGGTTGCGCCTCATGTTATTCCATTTGACATTAACAACAGTGCAAATCTTTGGAGTGCAACTGTACCTTTAATATATTTTGAGGCTGTGGAGTGGCATCCGACTAACAGGATTAGAAGACAGTTTGACTTTCATCAAGACCCCCCTAGTCGAAGCTATGAAACTTGGAGCATCCCATAACATAGTGCTGACAGGTCCAAAGAATAAGAACTGGGGCGTAGAACACACAGTATGGATCTCACAATGGTTAAATAGTTCTATGTGTGTCTTAACAGGTGAACACGTCGACAACTATCAACCATCTCACTAGTACATGGACTGGTATATTGGTAAATTCGGTGATCACTTACGGCTATCCGAGCTTGCTGAACAAGAAGAAGAAGGTCAACAAGAGCAACCACATCAGCAAGAACAACCACCTCAACAACAAGGACCACCTCGGCAAGAACAACCACTGGTTTCACAGTCGTATGCATACGCACCATACCCATACCTACCATATCAACAGCCATATCCATACCCACCACAACATCCACACCCACAGTACTTACAGGAATATGCAAACCCTTCCACCCAACCTTTCATACAACCACCATACTCACAACCATATCCACATTATCCACCCCCACCATACACACAGGAATATACACAACCTTTCACCCATCCACCATATGGTCAGCCATCTACCATGTGTGAGGCATATAGGCCGACACAGGCACCGCAAGGTTCATTGACATAGTTACTAGGCACAGTGGCATAGGATGAGGATCAATATAGACACATTATTGATTGGGTTCAGGGTCCCGAGTCATCTCAGTGGGTTAATGATTTATACTCTATCCAATACCCTCTACAGGTGCCAGTGGCTGACGTTGTTACTGGACGATTGTCTTTGGATGCGAGGCATCCACGGTGGGCCTATTCTGAGCATTCTAGGGCAAAAACTTCTATTAATTCAATTAGGAGTGTCCACAGAGAGATTGGATGTCGCCAAAGTCCAGCACGAATTTCTATGCCTGAGGGTGATGAGGCGGAGAATGAGGATGCGGTTGATGAGACTCCTGGAGGTGAGGATATGGTTGATGAGACTCTTGCAGATGAGGATGAGGTTGATCAACCTGGTACGGGTGATGATGTTGTGGGTGATGATTCTGGTTTAGGTAATTTAATTATTATTGTTGACTAGAATTATATTTATCATTGATCTATATCGGTATTTGTGTTGGTGTGTATTGAGCATGACTATATTTGTGTTATCCTACAGATGTCCAAGGTAAAGGTAAATGTTACAACTTTAGGGTTGATCCGGCCTGTAAGAGTCAATCTAAATGGAGCCCGTCATTAATCAAGAAGAAGGTCAAAAAAGGATGCTCTAAGGTGGTCGAAACCGTTAAGAAAAGTATATTTAAATGAGATAGCTCAGTTGTTTATGGCTTCAGGTCAGAGAATATAATTTTATGTTATTGTTTTAATTTTGTACCCGTTGTGTTGTCTTATTTAATTCTCTAATCAAAGCAAACTTGAAAATTAACTTAAGCAAAGTAAGTGTCACATGACTCAATACAAACATAAGGCTAGATAAAGTGTTGGATGCACCTCAAATGACAAACTACAATTGAACATAATACTATATATAATGATAGAAATGACTAAGATCACAAACTACAACTCAATATCATACTAAATAAGATGTTG
This sequence comes from Arachis ipaensis, assembly GCF_000816755.2. Taxonomy (NCBI): domain Eukaryota; kingdom Viridiplantae; phylum Streptophyta; class Magnoliopsida; order Fabales; family Fabaceae; genus Arachis; species Arachis ipaensis. Next base: position 4,367,833 of record NC_029789.2, on the reverse strand, counting down.
GAAACAACTAAGGTCACAGACTATGGCTTTGGAGCCGATCCACTAGCATTGGTTTCACCACGGCGCGGGTATCTGCTTTGGCTATGACCCTCACCGCCACAAAGCCTACAATGCCTAGGACCACGTAGATCACGAATATCCATCTCATTCAAGAAACGAGTTTTCTTAGGACGACCTTTGGCCACTCGCTTGAGGTGGGGATTGGGTACGAGTCTTGGTCCTTGATGCACATGCCATGTTGTTGGATTTTTTAGTGACCTGAATCAGGTTTGTATACCTTTCGGATCTCACCCATCGTGTAAACCTCGTGCACATACTGTTTTCAATCCAGGCACTGGTTTGCACAGCAGGCAAATACATGGCGACATGGAATTCAATCCACCTGAAACTCACCACAATCACAATGCTGAAGGCGCAAGTTTACTGCAAACTCCAACCCACTTGGCATCTCGCGCACTTCAAAGACCTCGTCTGCCTATCAAATAAGTTAACTTGGATGTTCCCTGCTGAGCGCTGATTTGACATAATTTTCTGAGTTGCATATTCAGAGAATAATTGTCCTGTACTTATACGAGCCTCAACCTCAGCTCTCTTCATTGTGAACAACGCATTTAGCCTGTAAAAAGTTGCCTTAACAAGGACTGTGACCGGAAGATTGCGTGCCCTTTCAACACTCTATTAATGCACTCCACTAGGTTAGTTGTCATATGGCCCCAACGATGTCCACCATCATATGCCAAGGCATACTGCTGTCGAGGGATCTGATCCAACCACTGCTTGTAAGCCTCCCCCCTCAGATAATCTCTGGTAATGCGTATTGAATTCACGCATTGTTCTATAATAGCCAATATTGACAATTAGCCTCTACAGGAGTGGTGCCTTGAAACTCCTCAAAAAGTTGGATGCTATATGTCGGATGCAAAACATGTGAATAGCTCTTGGATATTCCCATGCTCCATTACTACGACCCACAACTGAGATGATTGACTCGTGTCATTCAGCGATAAGGGCAACACCATCCCGATTAACTACATGTGTTCGCAAATGGCTAAGAAAAAAGTGCCAGGCATCGGCAGTCTCACCTTCGACTATGGCAAATGCAAGAGGCATGATATTTCCATTGCTATCTTATGATACTGCAACTAAAAGAGCTCCTTTATACTTTCCATACAAATGTGTGCCGTCAATCTGAATTACTGGCTTGCAACTTCTGAATGCTTTAGTGCATGGGTAGAAAGCCCAGAAGACTCGTGTCAGAATCTGGAGATCTTCAACTAACTCATCCCCTCAATAGCCATATGCAGTTTCATACTCAACAGCTGCTGATGGTTCTTTTGCAACCATTGCTTCAAACCATGTGGGCAAAACTTCATATGAAGATTCTCTATTTTCTCCACTGTCTTTTGCTTGGCCAACCATGCTTTGCGATAACTTATCGTGTAGTTGAACTTTGATTGCAATTCAGCAATGACAGATTTCACCTTTATGGACGGGTTAGCTTCAACTAATGGCTTTATCGCTTCTGCAATTGTATCAGAGTAAAGTTTAGCATGATCCTGAGATATGGTACTTCTAGTGCACGTGTGACTATCATTATATCTCATTATCACACCAACAATACTGTCTTTTCATAAGACTAACTCTGATAAGCCAATCACAACTTGTTCCGTACTGTACGCATTTAGCATAGAATATTGTTGGTTCTGATTCATATACCCTGTAATCAACTCCTCTTCGAATGGTATACTCTTTAACTGACGCAAAAACAGCCTCTCTAGAGTTAAACTCCATTCCAACGGCGAATTCACCGGCAGCTACAACAGCTGGGGCTACACCAATAATAAAACAAAAATAAATCTAAATAATATTCTATTAATAATAATAATGACAACAATAAATAGTAATAACAATTTAAAAATAAAGAAAATACTAATATAAAATCAAAACAAATAATAATATTACTAATATTAAAAAAGTGAATAACAACAACAACAACAAAATTACCTGTATTGACGTATTCAAAAAATTTTAGTGCATGCATGACATCAAGATTCAAAGCATGCATAAAAGATGGCTCTCCAGATGGATGTTGTCCGGTTAGTGCATTTGCAACATCAGCCACATCTCTTTTAACCATTATCTCATCTTCTTCTACATCTTCAGTTGGACCAACAACTTCATAATTTCCTTCAAACTCTTCATCGCTTTCAGTATTATAACCCACCTAGTCTATGTTGGGTTCTGGAAAGTCAACATCATCGATTTCTTCGAACTTAACATACAACTCGATAAGTGAGGCTTGTGCTCTAGTTTGATGATAGGTAAAAAATATTCTTTGCATACTAACTTCATCAGTCATATGCATTATTTGAAATTGGCCGAAACCACTAAATACTAGCACAGGCTGCCTATACAGAATATTTATGACTCTTTTTTGCACCTGATGATCTACACTTTGAGAAAGTATACTCTTAAGTCCTTCATATGTTATTGAAAGAGGAACAACAATAACACATGGATTCTCACATAAAAAACTCACACCTTCATGTGTATGAGATAAAATCTGACCATTGTAGTATATTTTTAAACTAATATAACCCTCCATTTTATACACTCATCACACTCACTCACAAATTTTTTTCACTCTCTCAAACTGAGAACATTTTGTAGAATAAAGCTCTCATTACTTCACTTTTATTAACTTTACTCTCATACTCCATTTTTACGTTTTAACACAATCCAAAACTTCTTTTATAGTTACTTTTATATTTTTTTATTCCCCCAGCACAAAATGTCGCTGACGTTTTGTGAAAACGTCACTAATGTTTTTACTTTTTTGTAATACGTCAACGACGTTTTGACCGAAAAATAATTTAAAAACATATCTTCAAGCAAAATATCGCTGACGTTTTTCTTTGTGACAATTAAAAAATAAATACATATACAATATGTCGCTGACGTTTTGCCCATAATAAAATAAATTTATTTTATACAATACGTTGCTGACGTTTTCTCCATACAAAATTTTTTAAAAAAATTTATGCAATCCGTCGATACCGTTTTGCTTTGTTTATTAAAAAAAAAAAAGTCACCTTCCCACAAAACGTCTTAACGTTTTGTTTCTTTCAAAAAATTAAAGCAGGCTCATAGCAGAGTAATATACAATACCAATCAAATATCATTGAATAACACACATTAATTTATAATATACAAAAAACTGAACCACAAAATGTAAAGTTAATAACCTTATTATAAGGATTAATTTTTAAAATATGCAATTCAAAATGCATATATTGCTTTTAGATAAATTTATCAGCATTTTAAATTTTTATGAATAAAAATAATAACTTATAATCTATCACAAAAACTTGTTAATGGTAAATTTTTTTAAAAAATTAAAATATTCAATTTAAAATGTTTTAAGGATTAATTTTGATGCTTAGTGAAAATAAAATTAGTGCCTTTAACTCTTTATGGAGCAGGCTCTCTGCCCAAAGCTCCATTGTCCCTGTCTGCTACTATTACTGCTTAGTACTTACTACTCCTTCCTCCTCCTCAAAAACAAAAGTACCATTCCCAACCACTCCTTTTACCTCTTCCCCTTCCCCTTTCTCTTCTTGTCTCTGCTCCATTAAACACACTATGGTAGTTTAGATTCAACTGGTTTCAACCAGAGTCAAAAAAATATCTACCTCTGAACTGTGAAAGAAGAATGGCTTAGACCCCAAAAAGAAAGTGCCTTTGAGCCACACTTCGAGGCTACTTTTTCCAGAACGAGAACCACCCTTCACTGAGACACACTTTTCTGCATACCATTTTTTTTTTTATTAAACAGCAAAAAAAGAAAAAGCAAGGAGCTTTAGTCTTGTGCGGAAGCAAGTTGATCTCTTGAGGGAAGAAGGAAGAAGAAGAAGAAAATGGGGTGCTGCCATTCGAGGATAGAAAGAGAAGAGACAGTGTCACGTTGCAAATCAAGGAAGCGTTACATGAAACAGTTTGTTCAAGCAAGACACGCTTTTTCCGCTGCGCATGTTATGTACATTCGTTCGCTTCGTGCCACTGGTTCTGCTTTGCTTCAGTTCGCAAACGCCGAAACTGAAACCGTTGTTTTTCACCATCTCCACCACCACCTTCCGCCGGACCCTCAGCCTATTCTCCCCTCTCCTCCGCCGCGGGCTCCGACTCCGATGCCGCCT
>NC_029789.2:4359950-4360775 GCF_000816755.2 Arachis ipaensis | reverse complement strand
TAATCTATCACAAAAACTTGTTAATGGTAAATTTTTTTAAAAAATTAAAATATTCAATTTAAAATGTTTTAAGGATTAATTTTGATGCTTAGTGAAAATAAAATTAGTGCCTTTAACTCTTTATGGAGCAGGCTCTCTGCCCAAAGCTCCATTGTCCCTGTCTGCTACTATTACTGCTTAGTACTTACTACTCCTTCCTCCTCCTCAAAAACAAAAGTACCATTCCCAACCACTCCTTTTACCTCTTCCCCTTCCCCTTTCTCTTCTTGTCTCTGCTCCATTAAACACACTATGGTAGTTTAGATTCAACTGGTTTCAACCAGAGTCAAAAAAATATCTACCTCTGAACTGTGAAAGAAGAATGGCTTAGACCCCAAAAAGAAAGTGCCTTTGAGCCACACTTCGAGGCTACTTTTTCCAGAACGAGAACCACCCTTCACTGAGACACACTTTTCTGCATACCATTTTTTTTTTTATTAAACAGCAAAAAAAGAAAAAGCAAGGAGCTTTAGTCTTGTGCGGAAGCAAGTTGATCTCTTGAGGGAAGAAGGAAGAAGAAGAAGAAAATGGGGTGCTGCCATTCGAGGATAGAAAGAGAAGAGACAGTGTCACGTTGCAAATCAAGGAAGCGTTACATGAAACAGTTTGTTCAAGCAAGACACGCTTTTTCCGCTGCGCATGTTATGTACATTCGTTCGCTTCGTGCCACTGGTTCTGCTTTGGCAAACGCCGAAAACGCCGAAACTGAAACCGTTGTTTTTCACCATCTCCACCACCACCTTCCGCCGGACCCTCAGCCTATTCTCCCCTCTCCTGCTCCGACTC
>NC_029789.2:4346793-4359867 GCF_000816755.2 Arachis ipaensis | reverse complement strand
CACAGAGAACACAGAGCGAGCTTGCAATGGTGGTTTCAAGAAACACGAAAGATCTGGTTGAAGTTATAAAGGAGCTTGATGAGTATTTTCTCAGAGCCGCTGATTCTGGTTCACAAGTTTCGTCGCTGCTTCAAGTTCCAAGTTCTGGTTTTTCTCATCAGAACAAAGGAAGTAAGAATCACAAGCATCTAACAAAATTTGGGCTTCTTTTATTCTTATTTATTATTCGCATTGATTGTTCAAGTTGGTCTTTTTTTTTTTAAATGAACTTTTCTGAATTTTGAAGGTTGTATTTTGTTGTGCTTGTTGTTTGTTTGTTTGATCCTAGGTAAAGTGTATGGTTATGGATGGCCGTCGCTATTGACATGGAGTTCGAGTCCGAAGCTGAATGGATTTGGCAAGTTGGCTGAGGAAAATCCTCTTTCTGTGGGTGGTTTTGGGGGTAATACTGTTGGCAGTGGCGGCGGCGGCAGTGGTGGTCACTGCTCAACTGTGGAGAGGTTATATGCATGGGAGAAGAAATTGTACCAAGAGGTTAAGGTATGAAAATAGATTTTCAGTCAACTTCTTTAGATGTTTAAATAATTAAAAGGAAAAAGAAAAGTAGATGAAAATGATGAAGATTTCTCTTTTTTGGAGCATAAACTTGATGTGGGTCTGGCCATCCAATAGGACTTCTCTTTAGTCTATTTTGTGCATTTCCCTTTTTGGTGTCAAAGGCAACATTGATAACAGGAAAACCTCTCTAATAATATCTAAAATCAGTTGAAGAGGAAGTCCTGATTTCATATTAGATTGATTGATTATGTGATGATTTCCGCCTAATATCCGGGGACGCAACGGTGTCAATTGATTCATGTATCCGATCCCAAAAAGTGGGACAAGACTTTGTTCTTCTTGTTGATTTAACTTCGCATTGTTGGGTGCAGAATGCTAAGATAATAAAGATGGAACATGAGAAGAAGGCAGCACAGCTAAGGAAGTTTGAGTTGAAGAGGGCTGACTATGTGAAGACGGAAAAGACGAAGAAAGAGGTCGAGAAGTTAGAATCGCAGATGATGGTTGCCTCGCAGGCCATTGAAACCACCTCCTCCGAAATCATCAAATTAAGAGAAATAGAGCTCTGCCCTCAACTCATTGATCTTGTCAAAGGGTTAGTCTTCTCATTTTTTCTGATTTAGTATATTTGAGAGTCCATTTCAACTTTATCCCTAGATTTTGAGTCTGTAGAGTCTAGCGTGGAGTCGTAGACTTGTAGAACTATCAAGCACTGAGAAGAGATTGCATGTTGTTGCCATTGAAATTCTTTATCTCAATTCTCATGGAGTCAGGGGAGAGGGTTGAAAAGTCAACTGCTAGGATCAGTATCAGTAATAATACATAGTCTTATTTTGTGCTTCTCCCTTGACCATGATAAGTACTGTGTGTACCGTTGTCTCTTTTTTAATCAAACTTAAAATCATCGCATATATTGCTTCTAAATCCCTTATCATTATGTAGTATATGAATAAGATGGGATGTTATTTATTTTTGTATTTTATTTGATTAGTTTTACTTTGACAAGAAGTACCATGCCAATAACTGTGTGTTTGAGGATTAAGAATGTTGTACCACTGTTCCTACTAGGTTGATGATTCATTTCACAATGACGTAAATTATATTACAGAGTGGAACATTTTGATTAAGGAAAAATTTTAAATAGAATTTCTAATATCCATTTCACCTAGTTCTCAAATGAGATAATAAGATCTCTTGAGATGATTGTTACCCATGTTAAGAAAAATGCTCGCATGTTGTTATCTGATTTGAGAATCAGAGAAAATAGATATAGATATAAGAAACTTGATCTTACTCTTTTCCTTTGATTATTATGGAGTTATTACTCTCACTCAGAATCTGGTGTGTCCTACATTGGCAGATTGATGTGCATGTGGCGGAGCATGTATGAATGCCATCAAGTTCAAAAGCACATAGTTCAGCAGCTGGAATACATCAATACCATACCATCGACTACCCCAACGTCCGAGATTCATCGGCAGTCGACTCTTCAGCTTGAGGTTGAAGTACAGCAATGGCACCAATCCTTCTGCAACCTCTTCAAGGCTCACAGAGATTACATCCAATCCCTCACAGGCTGGCTAAGGCTCAGCCTTTTCCAGTTTGGCCGAACCCCACTGAGCAGAACTACCGAGGAGTCAAAGATATATGCCCTCTGTGAAGAATGGAACCTTGCTGTTGATCGCATACCGGACAAGGTCGCATCTGAAGGAATTAAAAGCTTGTTGACTGTTATTCATGCAATTGTAGTTCAACAGACAGAGGAGCATAAACAAAAGAAGAGGTCAGATTCTGCATTCAAAGAGCTCGAGAAGAAGGTTGTTCAGCTTCGATCTCTTGAGTGCAAATATGGTCCATACTCCATTTCAGAGTCCTCTGGTACCATGCGGACCAAGGACCCCGTCAGCCAGAAGCGTGCTAAGGTGGAATCTTTGAGAGCGAAGGCCGAAGAAGAGAAGACTAAACATGAAAAGGCAGTGAGCGTAACACGGGCGATGACATTGAACAACTTGCAGATGTCATTCCCCCATGTTTTTCAGGGAATTGTGGGATTTTCAAATTTGTGCACTGAGGTTTTTGAGTCTGTATACAACAAGGCCAAAGCTGTTGGACAGGAACATGAATTGAAAAGAATATTGCCATAGGAGAATTGACATGGATGTATAGATGATCCCCTTGCAAAACATATCTATAAATTGTACTTACACCCAGTAATATTATCGTGAAGGCAAATGAAAGAGTGCAATGTAATTTCACTCAGTATTTTTGTATGACTCATTTTAGTGCTGAATCCTCATAGCAGTGGAAGCAGAAGCTGCTAAGTTTGCTGGGCAAGGGAGCTGAATGAACTTCGGCTTAGGATTTCACTTGGTTTGATTACATTGTGCTGTTTATATAACACACTTGATAAATGTTGAAATTAGGAGGAAAAGTTTGTAACCATGGTTTTGCTTTCCTTTTAGGATATGCTTATGTTGAGTGAATGCAACATGCTTCTTAAGCTAAGTCGAGGCATTATTTGGAATCAGAAAAAGTTAAAAAATTCACAATGCATTAGACGACCAAATTATCAACTCCAATTTTACTATGGTTGCCTATATTTTGGTCATGCAAACTTTAATATATTAACACTAAAAGATCAGCAATATTGTGATCAAACTGTTTATAATTTTGTAACACCTAGGATTAAGCTGTGATCAAAGTAGTCATTTCCTATTGGATGCATTAGCACATTTGCTACGCAACCATGTTAATCTTTTATCGTCTTTGAGAGACAAAAAGATCTCCCTTAAAATAGGTTTGCTGAAGAGATCTAAAGCGGCAAAATATAGTTGTTGATCAACACCTTGCATCAAATCCAAGTCCTTAATACAGTCAGCCATACTATATCTAGCATTATATTGCTCTATGGCAGCTGCCCTCATCTTTGAAGCTGCAGCCATCTCCAATATCGCTTCTGTGATGGCATCGTTCATTCCTTTTCGCCCTCTTTTGCGGTTGGAAGTTGCTGCAGCAGCAGGTGTGCTAGGTTGAGGTGTTTCAGGATCATTAGCATCATCCTCATCCTGTGATCCGGACGAAGACTCTTCTTGATGCATCCTCAAGGGCTGTGGACAAAGAGGTCTAGGAGTATGATCAACCTCGGATACAGTTAAAAGCTCATGCTTGCCATTAGTTGCTGGCTCAGAGAATATTGTGCATAGTTCTTTGAAGATTGGGCAGCCACTGGTTCTTAGTGTCTCAGCATCAGCATGTTTCTGTAATTCCAAAAACAGTGAATCAAATGTTTTCATCAAGAACAGAAAACATAAGTAAGGAACTCACCTTGATGTATTCAGCCCAAGTTTCATCACTGGCAGTTATAGACCCTGTGGCTTCATCCCAACTAAAATCACTTTGATCAAGAATGGATTTTACAGTAGAATACTGCCTCCTCAACACTGAATATCTGTTCTTGAGTTGTTCCTTGTCCCATTTCAAGCCTGTTTTGTTGTAAAATCCATCACAAATATATTTCCATGCTTTCTTGTTGAATAAGTTGTTGTGTTTGTTCCCTTTTTGTACTTGATCAACCATCAGCTCTGCAAGTATCTTGGTGAGTGACGTCGTCCACCTCGCCCTTGACTGTTCCTGCTGCTGAGCCTCCAGTCTTTTTGATCTGGTAACATGACCTGCCATCTACAGTCACACACACATGCATGAGAATGTCAATAACAAGACTATGAATAATGAACCTATGTTTATCAATAACTGACAGAATGCAAGTCTATGTATATCACCAACTGAAAGAATGCAAGACAATAACAAATATTTCAAAACATAAATTCCATTGCCATAATTCATTGACACCTTGAAATCAATGAAAAAGGCCAATTGCTCCACTTTTTTTTTTAAGTAACCTAATTATAACTGATGATAATTCCTGTATATGAAGTCAAAAGCTCTCCAATACATGAAGTGATTGATCAACAAAAAGTGCAAACAATTCAAACATGCCAATTCACTAGGCAAGCATAGCAGACAACATGAAAGGGGGAAAAGACAGAAACTTTACACCATTCAAAAGCAAGGGTAGCAAATGCATATCGAGTCACGCATTATATTCTGATAGAATCATGATTTCGAATAAAATAATTTAAGAAAAAAATGTTTCTTTTTTTCCTATTGAAAACCCTAAAGCAGAGGGAAGAAAGTAAAATTACCTTAGAGAGAAACCCGCGATCTTCCCATTACGATGAGATTACAACAATGGAGGACGCGCTGAGAATCATGGAAAACAAAAACAAAACCCGTTTGCGAAGAAGGGAAACTCCAAACAAGCCACTTGGGCAAAGTAAATTTCTTTAATGATGATTTCTTAAAAGATATAAATTATTGTGTAAAAAAAAACTTAAATCAAAATCAACTATTAATATAAAATATACATTAAAATGAGTTAAACAATATATATATATTTATACATCTAATTTGAATTACAGTTTGGCGTGCAAATAACATTTTCTATGAACATATTCACGAGAAATTCATACATTTATTCATGAGAATTTAATTTGTTGATATATTTGCGGTGATGATTTCTTTTCCCCTCCATTTTCCAGTTATATGGATTCATGAAAAGGCACAAACCTTTGCACTGTTTTGCAAACCAACGTGACTCTCCATTAATAATATATCACGATCAACCATGATGATGATGATGATCACACCAATAAAATTCTTTAATGGATAATTGCTACCATCTTCTACTCTTTAGTTTGCTCTCTTTCTCATTAGGATGTGAGTCATGGGGTTGGTTTTCATCATCAACATCATTTAGTAAAGAAGAAACTTTTCCCAACAAAGGCAGCACTACTATAGGTTCTGTTGCTGAGTTCTCCATGGAAGGCTTCCATGACAGCAAAGGAGTGAAGTTGGTAGAGAATGCTAAGAACAAAATGGTTGACTCTAACTCATGTTGGCTAAATGCTTATCAGCATCTCTTTGCAGGGTGTTCTGAGATTCTTGCTGACAATGAGAAAAGGTCAAGACTTGCATGGCATCTTAGTGACTGCTTTCAAAGGGACTCTGGTAGAACACCCTTTGAGAAATGTCATCCAAAATCTCCAATGGCTAAATGTCTAAGAAACTTGGATGATCTTGCTCATAAGGTTTACCTTGAATTTTACTTGGAAACAAATTCCATTTGTCATCAGTTACAGTTAAGTGCAATTTCTCATACATTATCAATTTGTCCTATATTTTTTTAGTGTTTTTGTTAGTGTCTCATGATCTTAAACCAAATAAAATAAAATAGTGATAAGATAGAAAGCTTGAGACTTTATCATTGTATCTAATATCTCTAGTTTTTGAATTGATGAAAAATATTAGACAAGATATGTTGCATTGTGTCTTCTCAAGTTGTATTTGACACGTTTGAGTGATAATTAACCAATGTTTTGTACCCCATTGTTTCTTTAGGGCTTATGCATTTAAGCATGAAACTGAAAGGCTTGTGACAGAACTGAAAAGTTCAGCACAGTATGTGGAGGATAAGTTAGATAGCATGGATGAAAAATCAGAACGTCTTTTACAAAGTTCAAACCAAATTCATGATTCCCTAAATTCAATAGATGTATATACTCAACAAGTTGCTCACACTGCTAAAAGTTTGGAGAATCATGTAGATATTGTATTGAGGCATTCAGAAAGTGTTTATGAGCAAACCAAGAAAATTTCAGCATCACAATTACAATTGAAGGAGGGACAAGAAGGTATGAAGAGGAATTTGGAAGATGGGGTGGCAATGATCAAGGACTCTTACATTCATTTGGAGCAAGAAATTGACAAGTTAAGGGATGATGCCATTGAAATTGAGAAAGAGGTTATAAAACTTGGAGATGCTATGTCAACAAAGATGACAATCTTACAAGAAAAGGCTGAAGATATTGGGAATATGGCTGGAAAATCCTTAGATAAACAACAATTAGTTCTAGATGGACAATCCATGGCATTGAAGAGTCTAAATTCTCTATCAGAGTTTCAATCCAAAGCAATGGAAGAGAGCAGGTAGATAAGTTTTCAAATGTGAATTCAAGGAAATTTTTGGAAACTATTCTTACTTTGTTTATCATACTGCAGAAAATCCTTTGAGCACTTTGCTGAATATGGACATAAGCAACATGAAGAGTTGATTCAGAGGCAGAAGCAGATTCAAGGACTTCATGATCATTTAATGGAGAATTCTAAAACAATATTGGCTGCTCAGGTTGGCAAATTCTTAGAGTTAGAATATAGAAACTATGTAGTTATTCCCATTCCTTATATCAATGTTCATATTTACTTTTTCATCTACAATTCTCAATTTTTATTCTGCAGGAATCCTTTGAATCAAAGCAAGCAAGCATGTTTCTGGCTTTAGACAAGCTTTTTGCTCTGCACAATGCAATGTTGCTTGAATCGCGAGGAATCAAGGCTTTCTTCGTCTATTCCATATCGAGCTTTGTCATCTATATGTTAACTAGTACAAAACAAACATACAATGTTAGGCCACGGTTATACATAGGTATGTGATCAAGCCTTAGTTATGTGTTTTTCTAGTCTAGACTCTAGAAATTTAATTGATTGATTCTAAGTTCTTGGCTAAATGTGAATGTGATTGGTTAATTTCAGGACTTTGTGGCACATTCTTCATTGAAGTATCCATTTTTCGATTTGCTTATGATAACATTGAGCAACAAACCTTGATTGTGAATATGGTTAGATCATTCTTCATGGCAGTTGCTGTAATACAACTTCTATATGCAGTTTTCACATACAGGTGATTAATATTTACAAAGAACAATGTTGGGTATTTATACAAGACTAATCTTGATCCAATAACTTGAATCTGAAATTTTGTAGGGATTATGAAAAATTGAACCATGAGTTGCTACTAACTCTGGTTGAAAAGGTTAACGGCATGCAAATGCAAAAAGAGTTGTTGGATGAAGACAGTGATATAGATTGGCTTCAGTGGATAAACACTGATTTATCAGATGATGAAGATTGTCTTGATGATCCTAGCTATACAATTCCAGAACAAATTGGAGAGTATTCAATCACATCTTCTTCAGATATGAGATATAATCTCCGTCGACGCAGTCACAGTCGCTCACCTTGATTGAATTTGATCCACAAGCAGTGCTAGTTTGTATAGAGAATTTTAGAACTTCATCATTCAAGAATTATCTATCTATATGTATAAGACTTGAATTTGATGCAGAAATACATGTATACATTCTATGATTTAGATTTTAGAGTTATGTACATAAAAGTATAAACAAGTTTAAGTTGATTACTAGTTTTTTCACCGTGAAAGGTAACAACTTAAAAACCAAGTATATTAAAATTTAAAATGCACTACTCATATGAAATTGTTAGTATTCGAAGATGAGGAATGTTAGCAAAATTTATTATTATTATTTATTATTATTTAGTTATTAATATTTAAAAGTATAAGATAAAATATGTTGTTAGATTATTAAATTAAAAATACTATACCAAAAAAATTGAGTTGATAGCTAAGTAATAACTAAAAACAAGTCTCCTAGTATTTTTCTTTGAAAACAACCGTTAAAATATTAATACGATATTAATTATATTAAGTAGTTTAATCAAATATGTCGATTGGTCTAATAGTTTTCGGTTATCATTTTTATGTAATTACTAGTGTATGTTCCCGTGTCCTGCACGGAATAATACATAAAATTATATAAAATTTTTTATTAAAATTTAAACAAAAAATATATATAGCAATTATTATTATACTTGTATTCTGTACGGAATAATACATAAAATTATATAAAAAATTTTATTAAAATTTAAATAAAAAATATACATAGTAATTATTATTATAAATATTTTATAACTTAAAAATATTAAAAATAAGTAATATTTATTTTAATCAATTTAAATTTATTGAATTGTCATCTCATTTGTCCGCTTAAGCAGGTATTTGGAGTTCGAATCTCGTCTTGTGTATATCACATTCCATTAGTTAGCGACAGACCCTTAATAAATAGAGCATCAATGTGTGGTAGATTAATTCTCGACTTGCCAAGTTAGGAAATCCATAAAAAAAAATTGTATTTGTCTTTAAAATAGATTAATTTTTCATTAATAGAAATACTTATGAATTTTTGTCTTGGTTGAAATTTACTTGGGCCAATTTTATTTATTACTATCATATTCATTCTTGAAATAAAAATAATATGATCAACATTGTTACTTGTTAAAATTTTACATTTTATGAAATAATTTTTAAATTTTCAAATTCATAAACTTATGTCATTACAAAAGTTATTAGATCGATTAATATATTTTGGTAATATGGTGTATCGAAACGCCATCGTTAAGTATTAGTTAGTGTGAAAAGAAATTGATAACAACTTTTGTTATTCAATATATAATTTATTCTATTGAAAAATAAATTAATATTTTCTAAACTTGTAAATATATTTTCTTCTAATTTTTTACACTATTTTATTTGACAATATTTACCATTAAAAAATAGCAAATGACCATACTATCTTACAACATATATGATGTACAAAGTAATTTCTTATCTTAAAATTAATTTTGGTTAGTGAGATAAAATTTAAAATATTTTTCTTATTTTCTTACTCAAATTTAAATTTAAATTTAGAATTGATTAACAATTCATCATTTTTTTAATTTATATTATATAAATAGTCATTACAAAAAAAAAAAAATTATATATCATATATAATAATCCTTGATATATATAGTGTCATGTATATATTAAGATTCTCTATTTTAATTATGTGAGTGATTATTAGTATTTTCACTTTTTCGTTACATTAGAAAATAATATTTAAAACTAAAAAGAGATAATTAATTTTTTAAATTTGAATTAAAAAATGTCTTGCAAATATATCTAACTTTTACATATACTAAGTGTTATAATATTAAATAGTATAGTATTTGCTATAACAATGATTCAAAATATTAATTTAAGATATATTTGGGCCTAGTAAGACCCTCAACTAAAATCTATTGTTAGAGTCCCAAATCTGACTTAGGTTCATTACCTTAAAGGCCCAATGCAGATGAAGTCCACGCGTCCCCTCTTAAATCAGCTCAGATTGGATCTCTGTTGCTAGTTAGATATGATAATGAGGATTCAGGTAAGCGTGAGAAACCCACTTTCCATCCCTCATTCCTATTTAAAAAAATGTCCGCGTTCTTTCTCCGTCATTGCAAGTTCTTATTTAATTATCCCTCAGAGAACGTAGATCTCTTCGGGTATCTACGAATATTCTTTGAAAATTTTTTAAAAAATTAATACAAAAAGACATAATATAATAAATCATAAAATAATCAATTCAATATAATTCAACACAATTTATAACATATTTGTTATGAAAAATAACATTTTAAAAGGAGAAAACATAAAAAAAATCCAACATAATAACATAACATAATTTTTTAGGACGATATTGAGTGACGTAGTGACGGACTTGATGAGAGGTAGAGAAAGTAAGTTAGAGAGAGAGAGGATCAAGGCTAAGAATGAGCCTGAAAGAAAAAGGAAAAATTCGAATTGGAGGCCGAAATTAGGGTTACTAAATTCAAGAAATGGATTTACGTATATATAAATTAGGATAAATTAATAATTTTATATTCACATATATTTAATAAATTTCATAGGGTGAGTACTTATGTCCGTGCCCCTATTAGGAGTGGCAAACAGGAAAGTCCGCCCTGTCTTGCCAAAAGCCCACCCCGCCTAATAAGACGGTCCTGAATTTTCTCCCCGCCCGCCTAATGGTAGGCTGGCGGGATCTCCTTTTTTTTATAAACCATTAAATATTAAACAATATATATAATTTCACAACAATTTCAATAAATTTATAATTTCTAAAAATATAAAAATTTATAATTTTTAAATTCACGCGCATTAACGTCTTTATAATTATAAATATGTAATAAATATAATTATAAATCAATTTTTTTGAAACAAAATAATAAAACCACCATTGTCCAAAGCAAAGAAAATATTATCCAAAATATATAATTAAACATCTTCAAGTTTATATATAAAACACAATCCAAAATATAACTTAAAACTTCTTCAATTATCATCTTCATCCTCTTGTAGATCAATAACATCATAGAAATTTGTAAAAAAATGGCTCTACCAAAATAAAAAGTTGGCCCAGCGGGAAAGCCTGCCCCGCCCCGCCGAAGCCCGCCAAATCCCGTCAATTAGGCGGTGTAGGGTAGGCAGGATTTTTAAATTTGGTGGTCATAAATTTCCAGCCCAACTCGCATTTTTTGGCGGGTTATGCGACCGGCTCGACAGGTTTCGACCCGTTTGCCACTCCTAGTCCCCATCTATTTTCGCGTGGCAAGTCGTGAGGATTTCAGGAGTCCCCATCTAGCTCCAAAATGCGAGTAATCCCTGCAAATACCTGTTTCGGCTATTTTTGTGATCATCCTTATTGCTAGTATTCATTGGTTCGTGATGTGGAGCTATTCTAGCCACTCAATAAATTCTCAGATAATCAAAGTTTAGGTTATATCATTTTTATAAAGTTACATGTATCCTTATTATAACAATATTAATAAAAGATAAATGGATAAACACTAAACTATTGTTTGGATATAAGATAAAAAATAAGAGGAAAGAAAATAGAAAGAAAAGAATATAATATTTGTGTAGTAACTGAAATTTAATTGTCAATATAAAGTAATATATAATATCATTTCGTAATCAAATAAGTGTTCAATCAAAGAATTTAATATTTATATAATAATATGACAAAATAAATCAAAGTTAGTTTAATCATAGCAAGCGTTCAAGTTTAAATTTTTATAAATTAATTTATTTGTGTTAAAGTTAATTGCGCAATAAAAAATTCATAAAAATTTCTAATATTGAAGTAGACAACAATTTATTTATAAATACAAAAAGTGTATTTAATAAGTCAGAAATTATTTTATTTTAATTTGGTCCATAATTCACATTATTTGAATTTAGCTCGATATATATGATTTGATTTGATTTGATTTAATTATTAGTTAAAAATATCTCAGTTGCCTATTTTATTCATAGATTTATTATTTTAATGACTAATAAATTAATCAAATTAATTAATTAGTACACATAATAAATTTGGATTAAGAAATTAAAAGAAAAAATTAAAAATACTAACAGAATATTCAAATAAATAAACTAAAAAATACTACCAAATCAAATTGATATAAATTACAATAAATTATATAATATTTAATCAAATTAATTAATTGATATAGTTAATTTATCGTAATAACTTATAGTTAATGAGTTAAAAGAAATAAATCGAGAAACATTCTCAGAAGCATGCTACGTCAGTTTCATCATTAAGTACAAAAATCTGATTTTTATATAATAGAATAATAGTATGCCAATTCAAATAATTTAGATTGGAGATAAAAAAGATATATAATCAAATTATATCATATAACATAACATTTCTATAAGTTTCTTTTATAAGAGATTTAATACAAAAATATTTATCATCATTTGTTTAACGTAACAATTTAAATTTAAGTGAATTGTTCCAAAAAATACCTTTTTTGAATTATTTATTGTTAATATCTGGTCAATTTCATAACATTCAATAATGGCATAAATGATTATATTTGAACTACAAAGTTAACCTAAAATAAAATATAGAAATTAATGAGAACAAAATATTAAAACAAAAAATTATTAGAAGCGTAAAAATAGAAAAAAAATATCAAATTTAAATAATATAAAAAAGAATCTAATATATAAAGATGTGAATTGTAAAAATAGAGGGATACATATATAAAGAAGAATAGCATGCATAGACGTTTTTTCGCTATATCATAATTTGCTCCAGCTATACAATAAATTCAGCGGTAGTTGGTAGCTCCATTGAGCAACGGTAATGCTTAAATTGAAACATTTTCGAGTTATAAACAAACAATCAACGAAACATTATTCATCCATACCTTCTCATTTATCTATAAAAGAAATCTCACATAAAGAAAAAAAAAGAAGAAAAGAAGAGTTGAAATAGCAAGAACGATAAAAATGATGATTCTTATCATTTTGTTTGGCCGTCTATATATAGAAGACCAGAAAATCATGATTATCTAACAAAATTAATTTGTATTTATTGCATTTAATTTGAATAAGCAAGAAATGATCATATTTTAGTTTAGTATTTAATTCACATAATTTGAATTTGACTCAATACATATAATTTAATTTGATTTAATTATTAGTTAAAAATATCTCAATTGCTTATTTTATTTATAGATTTATTATTTTAATTATTAATAATTTAATCAAATTAATTAATTAATATATATATAATTTATACCTAATTTGATTTAATAAATTAAAAAATACTACCAGAATATTAAAAGAAATAAATTAGAAAATACTATTAAAACAAATTGATATAAATTATAATAATTATGTAATATTTAAATATCTAATCAAATCAATTAGTTGATATAATT
>NC_029789.2:4340335-4345237 GCF_000816755.2 Arachis ipaensis | reverse complement strand
GATAAATAACAATTTATTTATTTTATTTTAGACTTTATAAATGAAAAGACTAATTCACTAATATAACGAATTATAATTAATGTAGTATAATTAATTAAGTAATATAAATTATAATAAATTATATTAAGAAAAGAAATATTTAAATATCTAATCAAATCAATTAGTTGATATAATTGAGTCACTGCAATAAATTGTATTGAATAAGTTAAAACAATTAAATTGGGAAACACTTTCCAAAGCATGCCACGTCAGCTTTATCATTAAATGCAGACATCCGATTTTTATATAATAGAATAGATATCTTTTTATATAAATAATCACCTTTGTTAAATTGTCTAACTATTTTTACAAGGAAACTATTATAGCATGAATAGTTACTCTTTTGCTAGAATTTAAATCTCATCTTGTTCGTACAGTAATTTATTGGTCAATAATAAACTCTTAAATAGAATTTAGGTTTGCGACAAATTAGTTTTTAAAATAAAGTGACAATTGTGTCCTCGAGGATTTCGACTTCGGACTAATTAATCTTTGAAGAAGAAAAAAACTAATTAGGTCCTATACCATAGCAAATGATAGACATGTATGTCATTCCATCAATAAATAATACGAAACAAAATAGAGTTGTCCATGTATTTTGTTATTTACAGTAGTGAGTGTCTTTTACTTACTGTCACATGAGTATAGAAACCACGTAATTTTAGATAATATATAAAGCATTCATTATCTTTTGAACTTTCATATAACTTTTATTTACTACTAATTTTATCAAAATAAGTGAAGTTTCATTCCAAAAATTGTTATTTATGTAACAATTTTTTATAAATAGACACGCTATAGTAGTTAATTATACATATAAATACTATTCTTAAATTTTATGTGATAAATTGATAAAAAATATAATGCATCTATCGTTTATTATATTAAAGAATCATATTGATATTTTTTGTTTTACTTTAGTCTAATTTTTAAAAGGTGACACGTGAGGAAATTGAAACTCACCAACTGAGGTCCCTCACCTACCCATACAGTCCCACACACCCTTCCCATCTTCGTCTTCTCTTAAACAAAAAGGCTCTGTTCTTTCAATCTCACACACTCATCATGTTCGCACCTTCTTCACCCACCAACCCACAATCATCAACAACCTCATACCCTGAGGACCTTTAATGGCTTCTTCCACCGCCACCCAATTCTCCCTTTCCCTCTCCGCCAAACACGCAGCCCCAACAACAGCCTCCAAGCTACCCACTCGTGTCTCCTCGCTTCAAAAACCGAACTTGGTGCCACCCCACTTCGGATTACGATGTTCTCACAGTCAAAGTGTCCCTCTTTCGAAATCAAGGATTTGCGCTAGCTCAGCTCAAGTTATGGATCCCGTCACTTCAAAGAATGAACCCACCATCGTTGACGTCGATTTGGGCAACCGCAGCTACCCCATTTATATTGGATCCGGCTTGCTCCACAAACCCGAGCTTCTCCAGAGGTGAATTTGTCAAATTAAAACTTTTCTTTCATTTATGGCATCCCCAGTTTTTTTCTTGTCTTTAATTATTGCCAAATTTGTGTTTTTGAATCTTGATCGCTCAAATTATGTAAATGTCGGTATTGGTTGGAAGTTCCAAGTCACTGCAATGGACCAAAATTGTGCACAAAAGAAAGATATTCATGTTATTAGTTTATATCAATCAACCATGCTTCATCGCAATCATATAATTGTATTGAGCAGGGTTGTGCTAGTGTTACATTAGGACACTTGGATGCCTTTGATTGATGTATTGTTGTAGTGTATATTTAATTATTATTTGATATCCGGTTTCACCGTTCTCAATTAATTGTGTAGTGTGTTATCCCATACCTACAAATATGATTGAGAACTCAAACTTGCCATTCAGATGGGGGATTATATTTCATTTTATATTATTCTGAAGTGCTCTGTTCTTACTAGTTTGTTGTTGTGTGATAGGCATGTCCATGGAAAGAGGGTTCTTGTGGTCACTAATAACACGGTTGCACCATTGTATCTAGACAAGGTCATTGATGCTTTAACAAAGGGAAACCCAAACGTTTCAGTCGAGAGTGTAATTTTGCCGGATGGCGAGCAGTACAAGGACATGGTAGGTCTTTCTCGTTAAAGTTAACTTTTGTGTTTATTGGCTCCCGTGGGAAATTGCGTAAAAGGTGATTGCATATTCAACTGATAGGATACGCTTATGAAAGTCTTTGACAAGGCCATCGAGTCACGGTTGGACCGACGCAGTACATTTGTTGCCCTTGGAGGAGGTGTGATTGGAGACATGTGTGGCTATGCTGCTGCTTCCTTTCTACGGGGTGTTAATTTTATTCAGATTCCTACCACTGTTATGGCTCAGGTCTTTTGCTTCTCTCTGTCCCTCTCACACCTTTCTTGATTTTCTCTAATTCTCTATTGATTTTGCTGCTGCTCCATCTAATGGTAATACTTCTGATTTCCAATTCCTAAGTTACTGTTCTTCACTATTCATTAGATTGTGTATTTTTTTTTTCTCAGGTTGATTCATCAGTTGGTGGTAAAACTGGGATAAATCATCGTCTTGGAAAGAATCTAATTGGTGCATTTTACCAACCCCAATGTGTGCTTATTGACACAGACACATTGAATACGTTGCCAGATAGGGAACTAGCATCAGGTTTTGCAGAGGTTATAAAGTATGGGCTTATTAGGGATGCAGAATTTTTTGAGTGGCAAGAGAAAAATATGCAGGCATTAATGGCAAGGTAAACTTTTAAGTACTGTACTGTACTTTAACAATCCTGCATATGAAGTTTGTAAGAGGTGAAGTATCTCATGGGTCATAATATTATTGGTGGAACCATGGAAGTGATATGAAAATGTGCTCTTTGCGGGAAGGGAAAAAATGTGTCACCACTCTTGAGTTTGTGTTTTATGATTTCTCATTGCTTATTGCATTTCACATACTTTTCGCTTTGTCTTCTTTTTACTTTTCATCACAACGTTGTGCAGTTTCTTCTGTAGTGGTTTTCTATTCTTCCATTCCTGACAATTTAATGTCTTCCATTACAGAGATCCTGCGGCACTGGCATATGCTATAAAGCGATCATGTGAAAACAAGGCTGAGGTTGTCTCCTTAGATGAGAAGGAAAGTGGAATGAGAGCAACGTTAAACCTGGGCCATACATTTGGTCATGTGAGTGATTTTCTTTTTACTGGTTATTGTATTGTATTGTATTATTTTATGTGATATCCTGAAAAATTGTATAACTGAGGATATAAATGCATATTTCTTCTTGAGCAAGTATAAAACTGATAATGTAATCAGAATTGAAATTGAGTAAATAGAAACATTGAAGAAAAAAAAATAGTACTGAAGGTTGCCAAGATTATTCTTCTGTAATTTCCTAACTTTTTTTTCTCTTTCTTGCGGCACTAAACTTTAGGCAATAGAAACTGGAGTTGGCTATGGGAAGTGGCTTCATGGAGAGGCTGTTGCAGCTGGCACGGTATTTTATTCTTTATTTTTCAAAGTTCAAATAGAACCCTTAATAGGCACATTTGTATTTTTATTCTTGCCCACTTCTTCTCATAGTGAATGGAAATTGTATGTCCTATGTATACAGGTAATGGCTGTTGACATGTCATATCGCTTAGGTTGGATTGATGATTCGATTGTGAAACGAGTTGGAGACATTTTAAAACAGGCTAAGTTACCTACTACACCCTTTCCATGCTTGATTTTCTTTTGTTTTGTTCAATGGTTGATTCGTTTTGGTTTGACAGGTTGATAAAAAGGTAGCAGATGGGTTGCTAAGACTTATCCTTCTGAAGGGTCCTCTGGGCAATTGTGTCTTCACCGGGGACTATGATAGAAAGGCACTAGATGATACTCTTCATGCATTCTGTAAATCCTGATTTTGGGTTATGATATATTTGCAATTCTTTTTAATGATGCTTGTATCTCATGATAGTCTCGTGTATTTTTTCCTATGTTATTTCTATGTCACACTTTGTACTACCATTATACAAGCAAGAGTGTATTACAAAGTTGTATTATTTAAAAATCGAGGCTTGGTCAATAATTATTATCTGGGCAGAGCTCATATTATTCCCATATTTTTCGTTGCTAACAACTTTGCTAAAATTGTGCTCCAGAACACGGTGACTTGAAGACTAAAGATGGTTACTTTAATTCTAATGTCATGAAGATTAGGCAAAGTTTCAAATAGAAGCTAACTTTTACAGCTGCATATTCTTTGTGGTGTTTGGAAATAGGGTGTTTTCATTTCAAGTGGATAATATAGAAAAAGAACTGTGTTGTACACAAGTAAATAAATATTATAATTGGTTATCATTCTTGAGAAATATGGTTACATTTGCTGGTTTGCCATGACCAAAATTTCCAACTTTCTACCTAGCCTGTGATGAACCAAATCACATTATAGCCTCATATCAACGGCTAAAAGGATTCATATAGACTACCTAAATCTGCAAAAAAATTGCATGTAAAGATGTCAGACCAGTGTTGGATATTGTTTTCTGATCCTCCTGGTCCCTACCTTACATAGACTATTCACTGTGGACAAGGATCTTTTGAAGTGAAGATATCATTTTAGAGAATAAAGTAAGCAAATTTTACCTTTGGATCAATGAATTTAGAAGCAAGACTCATCTTCTCTTTATTGATCCAATGATGAAATTCCTCATTTACCCTTTAAAATGAGAATCTTACTTTTGAGGATCCACATCCACTTTGCTGCATCAGGTTTGGTGGCCACAGTGTGCTTGAACAGCAAGAGTCTTTAAGTTATTTGGACATAATTTTCCTTGGTTGTCAAATATATTCTTGTCCAGGGGCACAGCACACTTTGCCTTTCCCAGGCAATACTGCACAATGACATGAAGAA
>NC_029789.2:4333780-4340330 GCF_000816755.2 Arachis ipaensis | reverse complement strand
TTTTACCTGTTCAACCACCTTCTGGCTATTTGGTGAAGTGCAGTTTCCAGGGAACAAATGTCCACACTCGCCTACCGGATCACCATAACTTGCAAATTCTACATGAGTAATTATTTTGTTCTCAGGACACGCCAAGTTTGCTGTTGGTTTTGGATTCTTCACTTTGGTGCTTACCACGCCCAGATCTCTCCTCCATGTCTTCACATTTGGTGGATAATCTTCCCTTACTATGCTGCAAATTGTATCTCTATTGACGGTTTGGATCTTGATACCCTCTACTTTCCCTCCCATTTCCTCTAATACAACTATTAGATTTTCCTTTGGCTTCAAGAAAGCTCTTGGGATATGATATCTGGGAACAAAAAATATTGAAATAAGAGTTTAAGTTTCATGTAGTTGTTGTATATCTTGCGGATTGCATGTTCTATCTGTCCACTTTTAAGTGTCATTTCTCGGCTGCATTTGGAAACAGTTTCCAAATACATCCAAAAAATGACACTTAAAAGAGGCGGAAGTAATATTATATAGCACATTACTGACATGCCCTGCGAAGGATTTCCTAGAGGAGAGAGGTATGATGGCCAATAACGCCCAATGCTTTTTCCATTAACCCAAACCATGCCTTTGGACATGGTTTCCATTTGAATAGCAACAGGGTCATTTCCCTCAGGAGCATCAAAGTTAGCCTGTTATTGATGGAACATACATTTCAAGCATTAGATAAATTGGTTCTTTACCTATCATTTTGATTTCAAATTCATGTTCTCCTTTGTTACATGATCATGTTTTACCAAACAAGAATACCTTGTACCATGTAAGAGCCGCCCCCTTGTCGGCTTTAGTCCACTTAACCTTCTGAGAACCCTGCTCTGTGAAAATGTTATTTTTTTCGCCATCTAAGCTGATCTGCAACACAATTGTAACTTTATGTCTCAAAACTATCCACTAGGGAATAATTGTGTGCATGTGAAGTACTTATTGTCACACCTTATGTGACCATCCTTTTCTCGACAGATCAAGAGGACTAGTTTTAAGGCCAAGCAGGGTTATAGCGCGCACACCAGCGACCCTGTGCTCCAAATAGGATCCGCTATCCTAGAGTGATTAAGAAAGACATATTTTGAGTTCCTAGACCACTCTGCTTGGGAGAAAAGAATGAATAATAAATGAGGCAACAAGAAGTTATGAAAGTATTACAGGGAACCCAACAGTTGCACCCAAGATTGATATGTAATTTACTCCTGGCTTCAAGGATATCGGTTTTTTGAAGACGAAATTCTTTCGTATAAGGGTCCCATGCCCAGATCCTATGATAACAGTGCAAATTGAGAGATGTCAAGGCCAAATTGAAGATGAGGCCTGGAGTAGAGGACAGTCTCTTTAGAAAGAATATTACCTATGTATTCACCATTCACAAATGCATGCAAAAGGTGACCAAGGGATGTTATTTCAAGCACCAGGCGACCAGTTGCCGAGTTTAACTGAGTAGCGTCCAACTTTAAACTGCCCCATGGAGAAAGAACACCAACAGATTCATTGAAAGGAAAGGCAAGTCAATCCAGTGAGAAGTTCAGAACCATTTCTTGATATTCTGGTAAGGATTTCCACTTACCTTGTTGTAAACCATAGATAATCAGAATCATCCTTGGTTGTGCTGAAGTGCTCCAAAGGCTCTACAAATTTAAGAGGAGAAGTATCTGGGGTAGGAATGGTCTCTTTGAACATTGTCCATTGGAGATTATTGGCAATATTTGAATCCTTGTATCTTCTTTCATTGTGTTGGGAAACAATCTAAGTAAAATTGAATCAGATTGAACTAAAGCTTAGCTTGGCATCAAGCTCACAACTTAGAAAGATGAGAACATGAACGTGTATACTACCATTCTTGAGTTGTAGACAACTATTTTGCAGTCGGGGAGTATGCTTATAGAACGCGGCGGCAGGTAATATTTGACTCCTCTAAATTCCACAGTTGCATCCAATAAAGTGTTGTTGTTAGACAAGAAAGCAGTGCATGTGTTTCCTTTCCCCTCATAAACTCTGGCCTACAAACAAAGAATTCCCATAATAAGCAACAATGCAGCCTAAGACACTGATGTAAACTACTCCATAGTTCACAGGCCTACCTCTGTATCATCACTGAACTCTTGCAGTGATGGAGTTCCCCACAATAAAGCTTTCTGGCTAAGTTTCAAAGCGTCGTGCAAGTTTCGCAGATGCCCCCATTTTGGTTCCCTCTGCAGTCCTAAATTCACAAACAAATGCACCTCAGACATGAAGAATGCTGAATTATGGAGTGTCTAATAAAGGTTCATTCTGCAATCTAAAGCAACCAAAATAAAAATTTTATGAGGGTCCAAGTCCAACATGCCTAACCATATTCATCAAGAGGAGCTTCATCATAGTACCGAGTTGTTATGAAAGACGACGTTGTTCGTCCAAAATTCGTTCCACCATAATACTGTCAAGCAAAAGATAAACAAAAGTGTTATTGGAAATGGAAATCTTTTTGGATTCTAAGTTTCACAGCTAAACTTTGCAACATCCATTATTGAAAAGCTATTCACCATATAATAGTTAGCAAGAGTTCCATTCTTAGAGAAGAATCTAGCAATGGAGAATGCAATGTCTTCAGCAGTTCTTTGTGATGGAGGATCTCCAAATGCTCTATACCTGTAATGAGATTGTGATTCCAAATGAATAAAGTACCTAGCACCATTTTAATGTCATCACTTGAGTATTACACTTACTGTGCTGTCCAATTCTCAGTCCATAATATTGGTTTATTAGGACTGTTGGGGCCAACAAAAGTATCTCCACAGTTTCTTCCATTGCAAGTATTTATCTGCGCAATCGTTGTTGATTTCTTCCAATCAATTTTTCATTCAGAAGATAAAAAAGAAGCCATCATAGAGGAACTGCATGACCTACCACTGAACCTGGTGCATCTGATTGCTTGCACATAATCCATGGAACTCCAGTGTTTAGGCCAACTGCCATGTCTCCTGCCCAATGGACGTACGCCGTTCCGTGTTCTTTGTATGCCTTTTGAACTGTGTTATATTCATTTTCAATCTGAAAAAGAAAAAAAACAGCAGTGAAAATGTAAAGCTTGTGTTTTGATCAAAGGTACATACTTGTTATTTTGTGAACTTTAATTTAATTCTCACTTCAATTGTTAACCTGTGACAAAATAATTGGACCTCCTTGAGAGGCAAAAAGCTTCTCATCCATCATCTTTTTTATGATTATTGTGGTGAACTTTTCCATGTGATACTGCATATACAAACACAATCAAGTTCATTTATGCCATTTCAGGAAGAAATTCTGTGACTTAAAGCAACAAGTTAGAGCAACTACCATGAAAGGTTCATTGTCTGATCTGAATGTAATGTTGGGAACATGTTTTAACCATACTGGCAATCCTCTGAAATGTTGCCAACAATGCAAATTGAGAAGAACATCAATGGTATTATATAGTAATTTCAATCATTAAGTTAGAATTAAGAAACTAAACTTTCATTCCATACCCATAATTCCATTCAGCCTCTATGAATGGCCCAACTCTAAGTGTTGCATACATACCACTCTCCCCAATTGTCTTTATATATTTCACTAAATCATAGTCTCCTTCAAAATTGAACTGCAATAGGATAAGAAACACTAATCTATTAGCATTAATTAGCCTACTTAAAAGAATAATTAATAAAATAATCTTACACAAACTTGGTACTAAAACACTTTAGACATGATTACTTGGCCTTGTACTGGTTCATGAATATTCCAAAAGACATAAGTCTGAATCACATTTAGCCCTCCTTCTTTGGCTTTCTTGAAAATGTTTGGCCACATCTAATCAAAATAGATGAAAGTATAGCAAATGAAACATATAGTAAGTCTCCATGTCCTTGTCAAAATTAAAAAGTAAATTATACTCGCATTTATTGAATTTATGTAATATATATATAACAACTTTTCGTTTATTAATAAAAAATAGGAGTGACATTATTATATATACATAGACAATATGGCAAATATGCATGTGTACCTCAGGGGGGCAACGAGGATAATGAATTGAACCAGAGAAGAGAAGCATTCTTCTGCCATTGATGAACAATGACTTCCCATCATAAGTAACACCCTTGGCTGGAGTAAATATTAGAATTACAAATTTTCATGATCGCTTATCTTAACTTATGATGGTATGGATAAAATTTTGTCAATTTATATTTCTTATTCATATGACATCTTTAGTAGAACAATAAATATATTGGATGTTTAATTTATTAGGTGCGTAGATGGTTATCCTAATATTAAGATTTAGGTAGGTAATTTGACAGTGTATTGTGTTTTTACTTTATTGGATCAATTTTAGAATTCATTGTTCATATTATTCACAAAAACTATTGTCTACCTAGTAAAATTCATATTAGAATAACCATCCGCACACCTAGTGAATTGAATATCTGATGTATCAATTATTCACATTGTTTAATATTTTCATTGTCTACCTATAGTCCAAACGTTGTTAGAGTATCAAATGTTAGAGTATAAAAATTGCATGTCTCAATCCTTTTAAATTTTGATTTGATGAAAGTAAATAAAGCAAAATTGTGAAGAAGCTCAATACTATGCTTGTTAAACTGATTGAACCTAACTTTCAACTCCCTAGCTCCCTCCATCAAATTTTGACCTAATATTGTTGAAGATTCTTTCCTGTTGACCAAAAAGTTTGTATCTATTCTATTATATAAAAATCGGATGTCTGCACTTAATGATGAAACTGACGTGGCATACTTCGGAGAGTGTTTCCCGATTTAATTGTTTTAATTCATTCAATACAATTTATTACACTAACTTAATTATATCAATTAATTGATTTGATTAGATATTTAAATATTTCTTTTCTTAATATAATTTATTATAATTTATATTACTTAATTAATTATACTACATTAATTATAATTCGTTATATTAGTGAATTAGTCTTTTCATTTATAAAGTCTAAAATAAAATAAATAAATTGTTATTTATTCTAATTAAATTTGTTTATATACTATATATGAATTAACGTCTATTCTATTATATAAAAATCGAATTTCTACACTTAATAGTGGAGCTGACGTGACATGCTTTTGAGTAATAATTATAATAATTAAATCAAATTAAATTATATGTATTGAGTCAAATTCAAATAATGTGAATTAAATACTAAACTAAAATATGATCATTTCTTACTTATTCAAATTAAATGCAATAAATACAAATTAATTTTGTTAGATAATCATGATTTTCTGGTCTTCTATATATAGACGGCCAAACAAAATGATAAGAATCATCATTTTTATCGCTTTTGCTATTTCAATTCTTCTTTTCTTCTTCTTTTTTCTCTTTATATAAAATTTCTTTTATGAATAAATGAGAAGGTATGGATGAATAATGTTTCGTTGATTGTTTGTTTATAACTCAAAAATGTCTCAATTTAAGCCTTATCGTTGCTGATGGAATTGGATGACAATATGCTCGGCATACTTGCGGCTTAAGAAATCAGGTCATGTGCTCGAGGTGCACCGATATAAACTTTTGGAGCACTGCGTTGAATTCATTGTATAGCTACAGCAAATTATGATATAGTGAAAAAACGTTTATGCATGCATGCTATTCTTCTTTATATATGTATCCCTCTATTTTTACAATTCACATCTTTATATATTAAATTCTTTTTGATATTATTTAAATTTGATAATTTTTTTTTATTTTTACACTTCTAATCATTTTTTGTCTTAATATTTTGTTCTCATCAATTTCTATATTTTATTTTAGGTTAACTTTGTAGTTCAAATATAATCATTTATGTCATTATTGAATGTTATGAAATTGACCTGATATTAACAATAAATAATTTAAAAAAGGTATTTTTTGAAATAATTCACCTAAATTTAAATTATTACATTAAACAGATGATGATAAATATTTTTGTATTAAATCTCTTATAAAAGAAACTTATTGAAATATATATGATTATGATTAATGGTTATAATTGGAGTTTTTATTTTATTCTAATTTTTTTCAAAACATATTTGCCTTATTTAAGTTTTATTTTTTTATTAATTGCTTTTTTTTTGGTATACTTAACTGTCATTAGTTTATATCAATTAAAATTTATACCTTAAATAAAATAGTTATGTGTCTAAAAAAATGATGAAGTCTAAAATAAAATAAATAATTTATTGTTTATTCTAATTAAATTCATTAAATTGGATGACGCATAGCAACGCACACGACGGCGGAGCAGACACGACAACGATAGTGACTGGGTAGGTGGAATAAAGGCGACGAGATAGAAGTTGCATGTTCTTCTCTACTGCATTCGAAAGCAAGTCAAGCAATATTCTATTCTTTTAGGTTTTTGGGAGTAAGATCACAGAATTGAGGGCAAGAAAAGTTAGGTGGCTATTTGGTTTTTCAAAGGTTTTTTTTTTTTATTCTAGATTTTTAAATACCTAAAAGAGCACCGTGTTAAAGATGGTATATCCTTCATTTTTTTAAT
>NC_029789.2:4315650-4333472 GCF_000816755.2 Arachis ipaensis | reverse complement strand
ATAAATTAATTTATGAAAATTTAAACTTGAATGCTTGCTATTGTTAAACTCAAACTTTAATTTATTTTCTCATATTATATAAATATTCAATTCTTTGATTAAACACTTATTTGATTACGAAATGATATTATATATTACTTTATATTGACAATTAAATTTCAGTTACTACACAAATATTATATTTTAGGTAATTGTATATTTTTTTTGTTATGTTGAAAATTATTATATAATTTTAAGATCATTTAGTTATGTTTATTTTTTTAAAAGTATTGTCATTATTGGAGAGTAACTAATGTTTGTGATAGTATAAAATTAAAAAATAAAAATACAAAATATTAATAAGT
Source organism: Arachis ipaensis (assembly GCF_000816755.2). Taxonomy (NCBI): domain Eukaryota; kingdom Viridiplantae; phylum Streptophyta; class Magnoliopsida; order Fabales; family Fabaceae; genus Arachis; species Arachis ipaensis. The sequence goes on along the minus strand of NC_029789.2, from coordinate 4,333,128 downwards.
GTGTTTTCGAAGTATAAATCTTGAAGTAAATATATGTAATTATAATTAATGATCATAATTAAAAGTCTTTATTTTATTTCAATTTGTTTAGGACATGTTTATCTTAAATTTTATTTCTTTATTAATTAGTATTTTTTGTACATTTAATTATCATTAATTTATATAAATCAAAATGTATAACTTAAAAAGATAGATACGTGTTTAAAAATAAAAAAAAAATATTTTTTGTTCGTTAGTAAAAAATGTATGTCGCTTTAATTTTTTTTTGGCATCATATTTTACATTTTTACCATAAGTTAGAGTAAATTATTAAATATAAATTAGATTTACTACTTATTATCCTAATTCGAATTCATTAAATTCGATTTATATGAAAATGTAAATGGAGACAACTAGATAACGTTATTGGGTTTAGGGGATTCAGGTAATTTTAGGGTGACATTGGTTTATCAACGTAAATTAGCCTAATATGTAATATTAGTTATTGTTATATATAATAGAATAGATGACATATTTATACATTGTTTAGATTAGAAGAATTTGTAGAGGAATAACATGCTGGAAAAGAAAATGGATAGAAAAATCAATTTTTCATTATTTAGTTCAACAAAGAAATTGAATGAAAAACATAAAAGTGTATATGGAGCTCACGTAATTTTTTCTCTTCAAAGTTACGAAAAAAACTGATTCAAAAGTGCAAACATGGATAAAAATACAGAGTTACCATTTGAATTATAATTTATATATAATATATAAAAACATTAATATAATTTTTCTCTATTATGATTTTTTCTCTTCTTACTTTTTCTTCCATTCAAGCAAAAGAAATTTTTTCCTCTATTTTTTTTCATCTAAACAACACACAAAAAAAATATACTTTTCTTTCCATTTTCTTTCCTCTTATTTTTTATCTTATATCTAAACAATAATTTAGTGTTTATCCATTTATCTTTTATTAATATTGTTATAATAAGGATACATGTAACTTTATAAAAATGATATAACCTAAACTTTGATTATCTGAAAATTTATTGAGTGGTTAGAATAGCTCCACATCACGAACCAATAAATGCTAGCAATAAGGATGATCACAAAAACAGCCGAAATGGATATTTGCAGGAATTACTCACGTTTTGGAGCTAGATGGGGACTCCTGAAATTCTCACGACCTGCCATGCGAAAATGGATGGGGATTAGGGGTGACAAACGGGTCGAAACCTGTCGAGCTGGTCGCATAACCCGCCAAAAAATGCAAGTTGGGCTAGAAATTTATGACCACCAAACTTAAAAATCCCGCCTACCCTGCACTGCCTAATCCACGGGATTTGGCGGGCTTCGGCGGGGCGGGACAGGCTTTTTCGCTGGGCCAAGCTTTTATTTTGGTAGAGACATTTTTTAACAAATTTTTATAATGTTATTGATCTACAAGAGGATGAAGATGATAATTGAAGAAGTTTTAAGTTATATTTTGGATTATGTTTTATGTTTGATTGATTATAAACTTGAAAATGTTTAATTATATATTTTAGATAATATTTTTTTTGCTTTGGACAATGCTGGTTTTATTATTTTGTTTCAAAAAAATTGATTTATAAGTATATTTATTACATATTTATAATTATAAAGACGTTAATGTGCGTGAATTTAAAAATTATAATTTTTTTATGTTTTTAGAAATTATAAATTTATTGAAATTGTTGTGAAATTATATATATTGTTTAATATTTAATGGTGTATAAAAAAAAAGGAGATCCAGCTAGCCTACCATTAGGCGGGCGGGGGAAAAATTCAGGACCGTTTTACTAGGCGGGGTGGGTTTTTGGCGAAACAGGGCGGACTTTTCCGTTTGCCACTCCTAATAGGGGCACAGACATAAGTACCCGCCCCATGAAACTTATTAAATATACGCGAATATAAAATTATTAATTTATCCTATTTTATATATACGTAAATCCATTTCTTGAATTTAGTAACCCTAATTTCTGCCTCCAATTCAAATTTTTCTTTTTTCTTCCGGACTCATTCTCAGCCTTGATCCCCTCTCTCTCTAACTCACTTTCTCTACCTCTCATCAAGTCCGTCACTATGTCGCTCAGTATCGTCCTAAAAAATTATGTTATGTTATTATGTTAGATTATTTTTTTTATGTTTTCTCCTTTTGAAATGTTATTTTTCATAACGAATATGTTATAAATTGTGTTGAATTATATTGAATTGATTATTTTATGATTTATTATATTATATTTTTTGTGTTAATTTTTTAAAAAATTTTCAATGAATATTAATAGATACCCGAAGAGATCTACGTTCTCTGATGGGTAATTAAATAAGAACTTGCAATGACGGAGAAAGAACATGGACATTTTTTTTAAATAGGAATGAGGGATGAAAAGTGGGTTTCTCACGCTCCCCTAAGTCCTCATTACCATATCTAACTAGCAACGGAGATTCAATTTGAGCCGATTTAAGAGGGGACGCATGGACTTCATCTGCATTGGGTCTTTAAGGTAATGAACTCAAGTCAGATTTGGGACTGTAACAATAGATTTTAGTTGATCTTGCTTGCATTGAGGTCTTACCAGGTTCAAATATATCTTAAATTAATATTTTGAGTCATTATTATAGCAAATACCATACTATTTAATATTATAACACTTAGTATATATAAAAGTTAGTTATATTTGCAAGACATTTTTTAATTCAAATTAAAAAAATTAATTATCTCTTTTTTAGTTTTAAATATTATTTTCTAATGTAACAAAAAAGTGAATATAACAATAATCACTCACATAATTAAAATAGAGAATTTTAATATATACATGACACTTGATATATATGATATATAATTTTTTTCTTTTCTGTAATTAATAATGAGTTGTTAATCAATTCTAAATTTAAATTTAAATTTGAGTAAGAAAATAAAAAAAAAATTAAATTTTATCTCACTAACCAAAATTAATTTTAAGATAAGAAATTACTTTGTACATCATATATATTATAAGATAGTATGGTCATTTGCTATTTTTTAATAGTAAATATTGGCAAATAAAATGGTGTAAGAAATTAGAAGAAAATGTATTTACAAGTTTAGAAAATATTAATTTATTTTTCAATAGAAAAATATTAATCGATCTAATAACTTTTGTAATGACATAAGTTTATGAATTTGAAAATTTAAAAATTATTTCATAAAATGTGAAGTTTTAACAAGTAACAATGTTGATCATATTGTTTTGATTTCAAGAATGAATACGATAGCAATAAATAAAATTGTCCCAAGAAAATTTCAACAAAAACAAAAATTCATAAGTATTTCTATTAATGAAAAATTAATCTATTTTAAAGACAAATACAAATTTTTTTCTACGGATTTCCTAACTCGACAATGAAAACTAGGGTTTTGGTTTAGTTATGTTGGGCCAAGGGCCCACTTTGGGTCCGGTTGGTCCGGTTTGGCCCGTTCGGTCCAATATTGGTCCGATTTCTATAAAATTGGTATCGAAATTCTCGTCTCAATTTCCTCTATCACATTTAGCCATAAAAATAACATTTTTGGCTTTCTAGAATAAATTCTCATTTATGGGTTAATTAACCATTAATTAACCGGGTCTTACACAATTTTTTTCTACAGATTTTCTAACTTGGCAAGTCGAGAATTAATCCACCACATATTGATGTTCTATTTATTGAGGGGCTGTCGCTAACTAATGGATTGTGATACACACAAGGCGAGATTCAAACTCCAAATACTTGCTTAAGCGGACAAATGAGATGACCATTCAATAAATTTAAATTGATTAAAATAAATATTAATTATTTTTAATATTTTTAAGTTGTAAAATATTTATAATAATAATTACTATGTATATTTTTTATTTAAATTTTAATAAAAAATTTTATATAATTTTATGTATTATCCCGTGTAGGACACGGCTACACGGGAACATACACTAGGGATAAAAATTGGATGTCTGCACAAAATTTAGATCTTGAATTACTGAATAGCATAAATTGTTCTGGTTTGTCTCCACATAAATTAATACTCAAGGTTGGTGATCCGGTGATGTTACTGAGGAATATTGACCAATCCAGTGGTATTTGTAATGGTACAAGGCTACAAGTTAGGAAGCTTGAAAATCATATCATAGAATGTGAAGTCTTAACGGATAACAATGTTGGTCATATTGCTTTGACTCCAAGAATGAATATGGTATCAACAAATGAAACCGTCCCAGTTAGATTCCAACAAAGACAATTTTTCATAATAGTATCGTTTGCCATGACAATTAATAAGTCTTAGGGACAAACTTTATCTCATGTTAGATTGTACTTGCTCAAACCAGTTTTTACACATGGCCAACTATATGTGGTACTTTCAAGAGTTAAGAGTAAGAGAAGTTTAAAAGTTTTACTTATGAATCACGTAGGAATGTCTATAAATTCAACTATCAATGTTGTTTATAGAGAAGTCTTTGAAAAAATAGAATTCTAATATAAATATTTTAATTTTATTTTAAATTCTGTATCAATGTATAATTATTTTACTTAAAAAAAGTGTAAAATGATTATTACTCACTATTTTTAAGTTAAACTTTAATTTTGAGAATAATTTTATAAATTTCTTAACATAATAATTATTTTGTGTTTTTTTTAAATATCTAAACATATAATTTTTTTTTTACTTTTATAAATTTTTCCGTGCTTAGCACGGGTTCATACACTAGTTCAAAATAAAGCTAAAAGCCTAAAAGCATAGCACAATTTAAAGTTAACGGATCTCTTTAGTTTGGCCTTTATTATCCACCTACACACATCACCCTTTTTCAATTCGATCTTATTCTTTTCCCTCCATTTTCATTTGAAATAAAATAAGTTTCAAAATGTAATAATTACTAGAAATTAAAAACAAGCAAAATTATGAACTATCCCTGGCCACAAATTCATTTGAGTCCGGCCGGATCCGAAATTTATTCCGATTAAAACGTCATGTTAAAGTTGTAAAAAAGATGACAATTTTTTTATTATTACCAAAATAACTAAATAAATCATTTTTTATTACCAAAAAATAGTAAATAAATAAATAAATAATACAACTCACAAATGCTACGAGTTTGTTGGTGAATTGGGTGAACGAACGAACGCTTCAACTGCAAAATTTATCGGCCAAAAAAACGTTTCGTCTTTTTCTCTTTCTTCACTGTCTCCACCACACCCATTACCGTTTTTAATTCCTTCTCCTCCAAAAGGGTTAGGGTTTCCACATTTCTCCTATTTTCCTTTCTTTTTTTTACCCATTTTACCTAACGATTAGGGTTCGGCATTTTCTTTGTTTTTTGAAAATTTCGTTTTTTCGGTTCATTCATGGAAGCTGCTTCCTCTTCGTCTTTTTGTGAGTGCATTTTGGTTTTGCTCTGCACAGATGCGTAATTGAAGCAGAAGATAAAGAAGTACGTGGAGGAGGAGAAGAAGGTGAAATTGGAGGGAGAGAGAGTGTGTAGTTGTGTGATTCATTGGTTCCTCAGGTGAAAGATCTGAGGCTATCGTTTTTTCGTTTGTTGGAGGGGTTCTGGTGAGAGAGAAGGTGAAAAGATGAGTGCTTCCAAGTTCATTAAGTGCGTAACTGTTGGGGATGGAGCTGTGGGAAAAACATGCTTGCTAATTTCCTACACCAGCAACACCTTCCCAACGGTGATTTCTTCTTCCATGTCTTCAGCATTTTTCTTTGTTTGTTGAAAATTTAGTTTTTGGGTGTATTGGGGTGGTGGTGAAATTTTGAAATTATGAAATTTAGCCATGGAACTTGCCTACTTTTTTATGTATAAAAAATGATGATTTTTTTTGAATGAGTTTAAATATTCCTTTCAAGTGTTTGGATTGGTGATATTTTGTTTGAATGTTATTTACACTGCAATTTGCTTTGGAACAGGATTATGTGCCAACTGTGTTCGACAATTTCAGTGCAAATGTGGTTGTCAACGGAAGCATTGTTAACCTGGGCTTGTGGGATACTGCTGGTAATGTTGCATAATTAAGTTTTTTTAATGTGTGAAATCTGTGATTTGGGAAGTTCTTTCCAGATTTATTGTGTTATTTGGGGAACAGGACAAGAAGATTACAACAGATTGAGACCTTTGAGTTATCGTGGTGCCGATGTGTTCATATTGGCTTTCTCTCTCATAAGCAAGGCTAGTTATGAGAATGTCTCCAAGAAGGTACTTATCTTGCACTGATATTGTGTTCCTTGTGTTTTATTGTGTTTATGAATATTTGTTGATAAAGATGTTCATGTTTCATTTCCAGTGGATTCCAGAGTTGAAGCATTATGCACCTGGTGTCCCCATAATTCTGGTTGGCACGAAGCTCGGTTAGTTTATTACCATCTAATGTGATATTGCTATCGTGATGTTGTGATTTTGTTAGATGCTGCCTTCAAGCATGTTTTTGTATGTTATGTGAATCACAGAGCGTTTAGGATTTGTTTATTTCTTTTTAAATGTATACAGTTTGTGCTATGAACATGATGAAATCGGATGAGAACTTAAACCTCTCATAATGCATACGCAATAGATGTTGACTTCTTTGGAACTTTCGATTATCTGAATGAACCCAGTTATGGTCAATGCTTTGATGTTTCTGGTTGGCTGTTGGTTTCATAACTTTCATTAGTACAGCGTAAATGGAGACAGGTTGGCCCTTTCTCCAAACAAATTCCAAAAAAGTGAGAGTTTCATTTTGTGATTTTGCAATGATGCAGATCTTCGGGATGATAAGCAGTTTTGCATAGACCATCCTGGTGCCGTGCCCATTACCAATGCTCAGGTAAATATTGCTTTTGGTGCTTTTGAATCTTGTTTGGTTATATAACAAATCGAATCTGACACGTGGATCCCCCTAAAGGGTGAGGAGCTTAGGAAGCTGATCAATGCACCAGCTTACATTGAATGTAGTTCTAAAACACAGGAGGTACATAATTTGAATCTTTTTCTGACATTTATTTCCCACTCCTAAGGTTAATATGCTAATTGAGTTTGAAATTGACTTGTGTTTTGCAGAATGTGAAGGCAGTGTTTGATGCAGCCATAAGAGTTGTGCTTCAACCACCAAAGCAGAAGAAAAAGAAGGGTAAAGGACAAAAGGCGTGTTCGATATTGTGATTGGCTAGGTTTAAAGATTTGACAGCCCTATGTTCAACCAACCTGCATTGTCCTGCCCCTCTTCATTTTCATCAATCATTTCTTTTGTTGTTGAAGAAGAGTATGTGGGTGTTCGTCCGACAAATACTCTACATCTCCTTGAGTATAACTTGCTTTGCTTTCTTGGAATTATTGTCAACTCTAATAGTCAAATTTGCATTTTATGATTCCCACCTTTTGATTTTATGTATTCAAAGACTGGAATATCCCACTAAGGATAACGCCTTGTTTGCTTGGATATATATTAATATTTAAATTATTTGTATTTCCACCTCTATAATTCAGTTGCCATCCGGGGAAGACTTAGACTTATGGAGCTCTTTCTTTTTTCTTCTTTTGGGAGTTGTTGAAACTCCACCCAATGCATTGCATGAGAAGTTTCACCCTTTCTTTTTCGATAATAAAAAGAACTCAACACCCTTATTATACCCAAACCATGCCCAAATGTTCAATGTTCAATAGACAATAGTTCAACGAAAATTGCACCAAATAGCTACCACACCTACCTTGATTGGTGATGCAGCTGGGGTTTCTTTACCCTATATTTTTCTTCTTGGGCCTCTAGCCCTTGACATGTTACCAAAAAGAGTATGTAACGTGCACTGAGCAAATTACAAACTCATTTGATGTATTGTGTAGAGGTATCTTTCGTATTATTAGAGACTTGATTACCATCATGGAACATTGGAACCAAACATATAATAGTCGACTGCTAAACTAATCGCCTTCCTTTTATTGTCTTAAGTCTTAACCTACAATTTCATCATACATCTTCGATTGCATTATTATGTTCCTCAATTGAGAACTTTTATTTACTTTATAGAATGAAGTTATTCTTTTACAACATTCATCTACCTTTATTCTTCTCTTTTTCTCTCTCTCTCTCTCTCTCTTCCTTTTGAAATTTAATGGACAAAATCATAAACTAAATTCTTGAGTATATAAGAATACCTCTCCCTCAATTTCTTGTATTATGAACAATCTTAATTTCATGCAGAACTTAACATCCAATCAATCTTATTTATTTATTTATTTTGGTATGATGATCTAATCAAATTCATTATATATTATATTTTATAATCAAAATGTGTCATATGACACTGCTTTAAAAAAATTTAAACATTTTTTCCTTCAAAATTAAAGAATTTTTTTATCCTTTTTATCTCTATTTTTATATCAAAAGAAAAAAAATCCTTTATATATTGATGCAAAAAGAATTGTCCCACGGATTCACACACTAACAACGTCAGTCGACCGTATGCTAACAGACATACCATCGGATTAGCAATCTCATAGATTGCCAATTGACATCTGGACAACGAATTGCCCTTGATTGGAAATGAGAGTAACTAACAACCACCAACTATTGATCGGTTGACGTCGACCTACCGAACGACCATCCCATGACCAATATAGGCCAACCAACCGACCGATCACTGGATAGATTGCCTATTGACAGCAAATTGACACAGTCTGTCGAACAACAAAGCAAATGCACGCTGACTGACCCTATTGACCCAACCATTCGCCGTGCTACCCAGACAGACTGTTCGACCAAAGACCTACCCCTGATCATTTGACAAACTGCCCGCCGATCGACCCAAAATTTTGGTTATTTTAGCTGTTTGTAATTCACGATGTAGAAACTACACCCGTATAGAATGACGTTATTGACAACATTGAATCTCCCTCTACGTATAATTTGATAAAATCTTTAGTATTTATTACAATATCGTTAGATAATAATTCTTTATTTCATAATAAAATTAAAAAACTAGCTCATTTTATTTTTAAAAGAATGCAATTCCGTAATATTATTCCGAGCATAAATACTAGTTTAGTTAGGAGAACTGACAAGAGAGATAAGGTAAGTTTGACATTCACCCAATGACCCAAATACATCCACCATTCTATTCCCCCCACTGGTAAGACAACTAGACAAATAATAATAATAATAGTTTAAAAAAAAAGGAGAAAAGAAAGGAAAAAGAAAAATAAAATTACATTCGACTAAACTTTATTAGCCCATTCCAATACAAACTAGGCAAAGAAGCAAACACTAACAACGGTATGGTATCCAGTCCACCGAAAAAAAAAATAGAATGGTACGGTATCCACAATTCCATAGTGCATAGCGCAAATGACATAAATATGGACAGTAATTCTGAATCTGTAGACTAAACTAGACAACCACGACTTCGTGTAAACCTTTTGCACAACTGGAATAATCTAGCGACTGTACTACGAACTAATTCTCTTAATTGATGTAAGGCCTGAAAAAGGATCAAGCAAAAGTTCAATAACGACTCATTCTCTCATGAGTTACATAGTGCATCTTGATCCTAACTAAATGGCCGAGTGTTTTTGCTGTCAGAAAATATCAGGAACACCAAAACTTGTGGGCCCACAGTTGAAATCGAAAGATAAATGAAAACAATCACTAGACATCCCAAGATCAAATAGTTCCAAATCTAACAGGATCAAACCTGCGCATCAAGCCTTTATGGGTTCATACTTGATGGGTTCATACTTCTCGCCAACTGCACCACCCTTCTGTTTCTGGAATTGTACATATCGCATAGTACTAGCTAAGAAAGCCTCAGCAGCTGGATCTGATGTCGTAGAGTCACTTTGCATTTCGTTCATGATTAACTCAATTAGGCTCTGGATTGAAGCAACGGTGATTTGTGGGTTCCCCTTCTCAAAGAAGTATAGATACCTTGTAAACACACAGCACATCAATATTCCAGCAACAAGAAAGTGACGCGAAGTAAGGTTACAGAAGCAATCTTACTTGTTCAATATCTCAATGAAGAGCATAACTGATCCAGTGCTACCTCGTGCTGCATTGGCCATTTGTTGTGCAGCATTTGCAATTCTTAAAGCCCGCTTGAGGCACAACAAGACTCTGGTCCAAAAATAAGTATGAACATAACAAAAACAATTAAGGAACACAAGATAAATTTATACTAATTTCCATATTTCTCTTCGACCATTCCCCATGGCCAAGTATTGCATGCCTTTGCCACATATTTTGGTTAAAATCAATCTTAACAACTAACTTAGGATGTAAAACACTGAAATTCACCTAAAACTAATTGAGTTCAAATAAACCACCACTGTGAAAAATGCTTAAAAATTTTGAACACAATAATTCATCAGGAGTTCGAAGTCTCCTAGATGTCATATAGAAACACACCTTTCTCCATCTTTCATGTTATCATGATCTTCAACCCAAAACAGATGTGAGCATGCATACACAGCTCGGCACTGATCTGGCTTCTTTAGAAGCTTTGCTGAATACTATCCAATGAAAAGGCACAATAAATTTAATATTTAGTAGAATATATATAAGCATTATTTAAATATCAGTATAAATAATCACCCCTGTGGCCTTGTGAGTTAAAGTATCCCTGTTCTCAACACCAAAGACGTGCATCCTTTGAAGAGTTCCTATTATCAAATGGATACACGTGATCTGCGCTCTTGAATCCTAGTATGACAATGGAAAAGCATAACTAAGCATGGGTATCCCATAAAATGCATCAGTGTGAAAGGTCCTCCTCTGAAATTACCCTAAAGACCAGGGAAAGAAGAGGAATGTGGGGAGGGAATGGAGATAGTTTGGACTTACAGAAATCTCTTCTTCGTATAGAATATAAGCTTGGGTGAAAAACTCGTAAGCAACGGGTTCCAACTCACAGTCATTTGCAGCCTTTTGGAAAGGTAAAACAAAATAATATTAGTATTATAGTTACAAAATACCATTTTGATGTGCTCCAAGAATATTCCAGTACCTCAGCACATTGCAAATACAACTGCAATGCCAATTCCGGCACAGGTATACCGGACAGAGTCTCGATAATCTGAGATAAAAAGAAACAAGTATCAGCGAACCAATTGACCAACTATGAACCCAAAAATATTAACAATTTGAACTTCAACAAAAGGCCAAAGCAGAGAATAGATAAGATGAAAACATCACTCAATTGTAAGGATGATTAGTTGCTGTATGTACTAAAACGCCAACAAATCTCACCCTCGACATTAATAAATTTTCAGTCATATTGTACAACTAGGCTAGCACCAATCATTTTACTTGGTGGGGGGGAGGGGGAGTGGGATTACCTGGTTTAAAAGCTGAAAAATTTTCTTTGGTGTTGTTGATGCATCATCTCCAAAAGGATTTTCTTCTTGGCCTTGCAACTGTCGGACCAACTGCATATATAATACAGTATATATACTGCATTAATTCTTGTATTTGGCTTTGCAAATTAAGGGATAAAAATAAAAAATACAAAATACAAAAACAGCCATTCTCGTGAAGAAAATCAAGAGAGCATGAACTGAAAATTTATAGTTGTCATAGTAATTTGGCATGATTGATATTATGGCTTGTTATGTATGCCACCTAATCAGAATGAGAAATGGAGCTCCCATTATTTCTCATCATCTAGCAATGGAAAGAAAGACAAAAATCACAATTTCTCTTAGATGACAACAACTTGCAGCTTGCTAGGCAGGGCTGCCCCGTTTATCAGAGTTCTCAAATAGAATGCCAATGCCAAATAGACTATCTACAGAAGTGTATACCGCGAGATAAAAAGCCTTAGTAGCATTTTCAGGGCCTCAAAATGATTATCTAATAAAATAAATGAAATGTTACAACCAACCTAAAAATGAAACAACCAAAATGCTCAAGTGATTTGGTTTTTCCACCAGCCATCCTCAACTAGTTCACAACCGCATTATTGTTATCGTTGTGTTTTCGATTTGGTATCTAATCTATGCTATTGTTTACAGCATCATCAATTCATCACGGTTTAAGCAGAAAACAAGGTAAAACAAAAGCAGACAACTAATCAATATGATCAGCCAAACCTTTAACGAACAAAAAACTAGAGGTGGAACAGTGAAAGGCAGCCGTTTTGGTCCTCCAGCCAATATGTGCTTCCTCACAGTTTCTATGATCTGCAATTCAGTGGATAGCTATTATGACACAACATAAAGTAAAAGCTGAACTTTCCACTCACTGATTTCATCTCAAATACCGTTAAAACAAACTATAATAACAGTAAAATACAGATAACAATTTCCACTCACAGGAGCCCAGGAACAGTTATCAACTTATTATAAGGTGAAAAGTTCAACATGACAAACTAACTCGCCACCAGATCCAGCTTGTAAGTAAAAAACTTATTTGAGTACTTGCAAGGGCAAAACCCATGTGCAGCATGAATACAAAAAATACAGTAAGAAGGAAGTGAAATCAGACGAAACTATTAACTGCAGTTAGAAAGATATATGGACTTTCAAGCAGAAAAAATGAGCATAATTATCATCATGCTAATGCATGTATATTCACCTTAAGCATCTCTTCGGGATCATCATTATAAAACATCTGGATTAGGCGGGCAACAGAATTTTGCTCCTCTTTGAAGTCATCTTCGTCCAGCTAAAAGGGAGGAAAGGAGGGATTAAAAAAAATCCAAACTGAGAAAGGATCCAACAAATAAGGATTGTGTTTTCACAATAACCAGGATTTTAAGAAATATCCCTAGATGACTAGCTGTTGAACTTAAATGACCTTGTCGTTTGAGGTCCCATCAGAATCCTTGATAAGCCCCTTTATCAATTCAAACAATGCTTCAACCTAGAATCCAAGCAATGTTGTAATAAGATACTTGCAACAACAACAGCAAAAGAAAGTGAAATGAAAAAAAAAAGACAATTAAATAACCTATACCTTGTCTGAAGTAGAAATGCGAGTTCCATTTTTCATAATGCTTTGAATAATAACAGTTGCCATGACCCTAATAGTTGGAACATCGAGATATTCCAGTACACGAGGATAATTTGAAAGCTTCAAGGCAGTCATAATATCATTATATTTTTCTAATGGAGCACTTAATAGAGCAACAACCTGCTTTGTTGCCTTGCTGTCTTCAATTTTCCCTTTGCCAGAGAGTTTTCTCACACATGCTCCCTAACAAGAGGTACATACAATCAGGACATGACCTTGACAGAATTAAGGATATTTTTTTTTTCTTGTCATGAAAGGAATAGTGTTCTTGCCCATTAAATGCAATAATGCTATTTTATGACAAAATTCAACAAAGATATTGTTTCTTTCATTCTTTTTGTAAGTATTTATATTAGTTATTACCACAAATTAAGGAAATAATGACAATGGCTGAATTTTGATCAAATGAATTTGTAAGAAGAGCAGTTAACATGCATGCACACAACCATTTTGAATGGAAACATACCAGGACTTGATCTGCATAATCAAGTCGATCCGGGTGAACATGAAGAGTGAATGTGAGAAGAGATGAATATAAAGTTACAACTCCAAGAGTGGGCATGTCAGGCTGTGCCTCTATCACCTGCATAACAATGGAAGACCTCATATTTCACAATCAATGAGCCACACGTGTTGGCACTGCATGATGCCAACATCTGACATTTATTAAACCAAAAAGTCCAAATATACCCTGCCAATGGCATTGCTTAATTTGGCAAATGCTTCCACTTGCAAAAATTCTGGCAACACCTCTGCACTTGATGCAGCATAATGTGAAAGCCTTTCCATTAATTGAGACAGTACTGTCTTGATATCAACGGATGGCTATGGGAAAAGATAATTAAGAAAGAAAAATGAAAAAGCAACTTAGTGATGATACATACAGGATTTACACCATAAAATTGTTGTATATATTTTGGATAATGTCATAGTTCTGAACAAGATATACGTTAGCTACTGTTAAGCATTTGCTTAAACATTTCCAATCGATCCAGATAGGGGAGCAACTGTAAACTATTAGATGTAAAATTCATTCATATGCCTACATATTAAAACAATACAGGTAATGTACAATGGTTCCCTGTACCCTAAAGGGGTTAGTGCTCAAGATAAAAGGTACCAACTAGCACTCAGAAAAGGCAGATGCTAATTTACTAAAACAAGTTAACTGGTATTTTTGAGTTCTGTAGACCTGCAAAACATAAATCCTGAAAATAGAATATGATGCAAAATACTTTATTGGCTGTAAGATAATTTGCAAATAAATGCATTAAGAATATCACTAGGTTGGCTTCCATTTGTTGCATATCACATTATTAAGTAAAATTTTGGAGATGCCAAATGAGCTACTCCTCAAGTTACAAGTTGAACAGCATCTACTTACAGAAACATCTGCAGCAGTTTTTAAAAAATTGAGGGTCCACATGTTATTTTGTAGCTGTTTTGTCAAATCTTTCTATGGGTAATCATCTTGCTGATACTTTTTTGGAGATTCTTTGCAACTCTATTTATTGAACAAAACCTCGTGTTTAACCAAGTTCACTAACCTGAAGCTGAGGGCATGCACCCAACAATACATCAAGAGTTTGCAAGTGATACTCATCAGGGAAGACTTGAATTATGCAATCCATCAAGTAAAACTGGGCCAACTCATCTTTGCAATTTACAACCTGTCAAAGATAATCAAGCACAAGGGAAAAAGAAAAATTCAGTTAAAAAGTGAATAATGTCTTTGACAAACAAAATAGAAATAACAAAGCAACAAATAAGACCTGCTCTAATACTCTGGGAAGCACAATATCTTTGTACATATCAAGATCAACACCCTCTATCTGACTGAGAACATGGAGATTCTTCCCAACCTAACAAATAAGGATAAAGAAGCAAGCAAAACCTTCTATAAGCATTTGATCATGTATACAATCCCATTGCAGCCAACTAAACCAGTTACAGGCTTCAGATATTACAAGATCGCGCAGCTCACTCCTTTCTTTCTCCCGTTTCTCCTTCTCCCGGGCAGGCCCCTGCAGACCAGAAAGCCCGACAGCAAGCCTCAACTCAGGGTCAGCTAAGAGTATGAATGATTCACATGCATTACTAAACCTGCGTGACCAGAAATCATGCCCTCATGACATGCAACTATTGTGACAACATGCATGTCCAAACATGAGAGCAGAAACACTCTCTGCAGGCAATTTAACCAACCTGATGTTGCATCCGCACCCAAAGTTTGTTCATTTCTGTGAAATTTTGGAGTACAAACTCTACAGCATCAGATACAGTATCTGCATCCCTACAAATAACAGAGTAGACATTCACGTATCTGGTTCAATCTCAAATCAGTGCAGCATAAAATAAACTGAATGACAACACCATTGCCCCATATCTAAGTAAAACACACACTATTTGAAAGAGAAACAAATAAAAATAAACAAAAAGGAGGACCCAATACTCTAATCACACTAATAGTTAAAATCATCATCAACATCACAAAAGTGCAGGGACCAGTAAGATACTAGTTTAAATTGGATTCAGATTAGACTCTTGTTCTGGATAGAACCAAAAGAAATGACCATGCCAAAAGAGAGCCAACGAACGATCAACTAAATTGCAAACATCATGAAACACCTAGTCTGTTCCTATAACTTCAAAGCTGGAAAAAAATGCTTACCCTTCATACTCAGAACCAATATCCGGCAATTTGTCCCGACTAACTTGAGAAAGATAACTTCTGAGAAAGAGTCCACGAACAGGGTGCTGAATACCACGACACATCTCCACAAGATCCTTTAGAACATCCTTGGCAGGAGCTTCCTTTGATTTGATGTACACAGATCCTACTGTACAGAGGAGATACCTGATCATGATTGTACAATTAAAACATCATATGTGAGAAGCAGATTAATATGAAAGAAATAACGCATAAACCACTGCAACTTCAATACCTAAAACCCTTCTCGTCCAAAACTAATGTGACAGCTTACTAGTACAACACATGTCAAGGCAATAGTCAGAAATTTACTTGCCATTGGTTTTCTTAGCAAGAGAAATTATTTTCACCGTTGTGAAATATCAAACTCAACAACGAGCAATTAGAAGAAATCAGCATTTAAGTATCAGCCGTATTGCACATAACTCAAATTAGTAATTGAAAAAAAAAAAAGTGAAGCTTATCAAATACATAACTAACTAGACATTTTCACGATGGTGACTATAATAGAGAAGATACCATTCGGGAACAATTTCCTATCACAAGCATTTTCTAATAGATGAATGCAAAAACAAGAACTAACAACTGTGACTTACAGTCGAGGCAAAATGTTGCCGGCGTGCTGGACGAGCTCATAGAGATCAATAATGGAGCAACCACGACGAGTCTCTTCCTCGAAGAACATCTCCAGCTTCCTCAACTGATCAAATGCGCGCATGTCTAAAGCCCCACCAAAAAAATTCACAATAGATACGCAAATTACGAACAGCAAAGGTCGCAATAAAAAAATAGCATAACCAATTTCACAATCCAATTATGAAAATAAACAAAAAAATCAAAGAAGTGAAGGGGGATCTGAGAGCGAAAAACTGACAGAGTTCGTAGTACTTGTGAGGAGAAAGCTTGGAAGTCCTGAGCTCGGAGAGCATCTGAGCGGAATACTTGAGAGCATCTCTTAGATTGTTGGAGTCCTGAGATAGAATCGGAATTGGATCCAAAGGAATTGCTATTAATTTGCGAAGAGGCGAATCTGGATTTAGCGTGGAACAGAAGGAAGAAGAAGAAGCGGCAAAGAGAGAGAGAGAGGTTAGGGTTTAAAAGAGTAGTTACCAATGCGCGGTGCATGTAGAAGGAATTCTGCTGAAGGCCAGCGATTCCGGCGGCGAGAAACTTCTCTTCGTCTTCGGTTCCGTCTAACATGGTTAATTTTTTTTTTTCCCTCACTGTGTGCGGCGGCGGCGGCGGTGGCGGTGATGGAGTTTAGGGGAGGAGTGTGGGTTGTTGGATCCCTCTAACTGCCGGTGGAAGGAGTGTGTGCGTGGTAGCTAGTTGTGAGTGTTTGCGTTCCGCTTGGGATGTACGTAATGGAGGATATGCTTCTTCCTCTTGATCTCGCCCTCTTTGACCATTATTAGCTCTTTCGCTTTGAGTTGGGTTAATTTTGGTAAAGAAGAAAACACAGATTAACAATACTCTGATTTTAAAATAATGAATTAAATTGTTTTTTAAAGAAATGATTAATAAGGCATTATTAATTCAGAAAATCTTTATAAAACTATATAATTTTTTAAAATAAGAAAGAAAAATATGAACCAAAATAAATTAGAATATGAACCATCAAAAAATTCCTTTATTGCTTAAACAATTATCTTAATAATAGCTACCTAGGATAAATAAGGCTATGCATGAATAAGGACTTGTTTCAGTTCTTTGGGTGAAATTTTAAGGGGAAAAAAATAAATTTATATTTAGATATTTTATTTAATAATTAT
>NC_029789.2:4313100-4315599 GCF_000816755.2 Arachis ipaensis | reverse complement strand
TAAAAAAATTTTTATTTATTTATAATGTTTAAAAACATCTTGTTTTAAATAAAAAAATCTTTCAATTAATAATGTATAGTTAAAAAAATATGTTTTTTATTTTTAATTTTTAAATTTTTTTAAATACACTACAAAATAAAAAAATAAATTTCATTGAAAAAAAATTTTACAACTTAATGACACCTGATTTGTTAGTTATAACTCAACTCAAATACATCTATAAATTGAAACTTCGGTGAAAACAAATAAAATGTGCCTATTTAATTGTACGAAATCTTAACTACAACGGAATCATTTGCAAAGATTTAAAAGTGACTACCGAAATAGTAGGTCAATGAAGTAAACACCCTATAGTGTAACAACTTTATATAAAAAATAAATTCTATATAAAAAAAGATATGCTTTTTGATAATAATCAATGACTAAGAGAATGGGGATTAAATCTTAGCCTCTTTTTTTACTGAAAATTACTTTCTGACTTTTAAAAGAATTTTAGGAGATATTTTCACTTTTGTCTCTTAACAAGTTAAAAGACATTTTTTGTTTTGTCTCGTAATAAGTTGAGAGACAATTTTCATTTTGTCTCCTGCGAACCAGAAATAGAGAAGAAGCAGAGAAGAGAGAATCACACCAAGAAGTATTCTAGTTCAACTACTAAGTGCAATACAGCTTACATGCAGTCTCTATCACAACAATGATGGAATTTCACTATCTTTTACAAGATTACAAACACCAATACTTTTTCCAGGATCTACCCAACCCTATCAGGGACAAACCCAGATTCTACACCCAATCTGAATTTGACTAGGACTCAAAACTTAGCTTTCAACCGCAAAGTGCTAACCCAAATTGTAAGAGAATCCTCACAAGATCATGAAACACAACATACAGATGTACAAAGAAACTCTGAGACATCTATGACTTTTTTTCTAATATTGATCACTGCATTTTTCCTCTCACTAGCTTTTTCTTACAAACCTCACCATGTTTGCCTTTTACCATGAGACCCAGACAGATAATACTAAGAAAAAGAAAACAAAATGAACATCTTTGAAGGAGAAGAACTCAGGAAGCTTAAGTAGCTATGAGAACTCTGTGCTTTTCACTTTCTCTCCTTGATCTCAACCCTTGGCCGTTCACCCTTAATATAGAAGGAGAAGCTTCCAAGGTTGAAACCAGTTCAACCAAGCAAATTCTTCTCCAACGCAGAGTAGCAGCGGTTCGGACAGAGAGAATAGAGAGGGAAAACCGAACAAAACCAACATACATGTACCTCTCTCAACATTTTTCATCAAAAATCTTCAATCTGAGCATTTCATCTTGACTTTGGCCCCAATAATAAATTTGAACCCTTGATGAACCTCTGGCCCAGGACAGCTCCTTACTTTCCATTTTTTGTTTCTTCCTACGTGTAGCTCGGCGGCTACTTTCTTTCTTTACTGAACAAAAAATGGAAGTGAACTTTTGCAACTAAGATCTTTCTCTCTGACAGAGGCGGATTGCTTCTATTTTTGGCTTCTTCAAATCTTGAAGCCCTTCTTAAAATCTTGCATTCAATATGCCTTTTTTCAGATCTTCCTTCTTCATAGCCTTTCTTCCATAGGCTTCTCTGTTACTTTACTTTTTCTTCTGATAACTTCTTCTTTATTCCATCTTCGTTTCTGACTAATGATATGACCGAATGCAAAGAGAGAGGAGAGAGAAGAGACAAAGCTTTCAATGCAATATTAAACCCAATTTAATTTTGAGTTTTGATTACCTATGCATGCAATTAATCAATTTGAATTTTGAATTCCATTCCACAATGTAGTAGGTAACTGTGGCTTGTTTCGAAAACCTTTGGGTGCCTTCTTTTGATCATTCAATATTGGTTAGTGCGTTTGTGACATGGGCCTCTTTGGATCCTCTTTCTTTCATTTCAATGCACAGCCACTTATATTAATTTTGCACAAGGCTTGATTAATAACAAGTTGGGCTCATATTACCTTTTGACCTAATAGGAAACTCATTTTAATTTTCTGCACACTAACACACCCATCATACAAACAATTTGAAGCAAATATCAAATTAACATTTTTCTAATAAATGTTTTAATAATATTTGATCATCATTTAAATTAGACATAAGTTTTTCAAACTCAACACTATTCATTCTGAATTGCATTATATTTATTTCACACTCTTTTTTACTTGAACATTGGAGTGTCTTTACAGGTTTCTGCCACCTTCGTTCTTTGGAAACCGACATATCACATATGCTTCGTCCAACCCAAATTGAAATGAGCTCAACCTTAGTCCGAACAAGCTATACCTCTCCCAAAACTTACCGCGCAAAAACAACACCCAAACAAATTCTAAAATAATCCTTTATAATCTTACAAAAATTTAGTTTTGATATATCCTACAAATAAAAATAAAACTACAATGATCCTTCCACACTCAATAATCCAACAAAAAGTCCAATCTTAACAAAAACTTTATCCAATATGTCAAAAAAATC
>NC_029789.2:4311331-4312139 GCF_000816755.2 Arachis ipaensis | reverse complement strand
TCCTTTAATACACAAAAAAAAAAAAAAAATCAAACTCCCTTAATTAACCCACTAAAGACGTGGTTGAGACAAGGTGTGAGTGACAAATCAGTTTGCCTCATATTAAGCCACACCTGGGAACGATTCCCACTCTTACCATATTTGAGGTTGATATTGTGCTCCTTTGTTCTGTCTTATCGTGTCAATTTTAGGATTTTTTTTACCACCTAAACCTGAATTTCTGACTCAGCATATTCTCAAATTCAAACAATGGACAAAAAAACTAAATGATTTTTCCCAAATCAACTTAGCTCCTTCGCCCCCCCCCCCACTGTTAGCATTTTCCCCTCGTTCTTCACCGCCGCGCTGCTGGAAGCAGGCATTGCCCTTGCTTTTTTATTCTCCGACGACAATTCTTTTTGGAGAAATCACACTCAACCTTCTTAAGAATCAAATGAACAAATTTAAATCCCTAACAATATCAGATTCGCACACCATAATATCGGAAAGGATAAAAGAAAAAAAGAAAGCTTTAAAGAAGAATTCCTCCACCGACTCTGTAATTGAAGCTTTGGAGAAGAAAAAAAGGAAGTACCACAAATCAATTGAACTTAGTGTTGGCGATTGAAAATGACAACGAAAAAAAGAAATACAATGCGGTGGTGCATGAAGAAAAAGAAGCATCTTTGTTAAAAAATGAAAAAGTTAAAAAGAAAAAAAAAATAGAATTGAGATTGAAGATAAAATGTAAGAATTATTTAAAAATTTTATTAAAAAATTAAAATTTAAGTATTTTTGTTACACAAAACTCATTTTTTATAAATATAAT
>NC_029789.2:4309897-4310413 GCF_000816755.2 Arachis ipaensis | reverse complement strand
CACAAAATTCATGAATATAAATAATTATTTTTCTTTAGTCTTGTGATTCTTTTGGGTTGGTAACACTACCCTAGTCTCACCCATGAGTAGGGGTGTTCAAAACCGATTCGGACCGAACTAAACTGACCAACCGAACCGAAAAAATCAAAAACCAAAATAACCGAAAACTAAAAAAACCGAAAAAATGATGTTTTGCTGTTTTTTGCGGTTCGGTTCGATTTTCGGTTCTTGCCACCAAAACCCTAACCGAACCGAACCGGTCTTCCCAAAACCCTAAAAATTAAAAACTACCTACCCCACCCCCCCCCACGCGTTACCTACTTACCTTCCTTACTGCTGCGCGAGTCCCTCCCCAAATCCCCCATGGAAACCTAAGTACCTAACCCCCGAATCCCAGATCGGAGCCAGCCTGCCTGAGCCACCACATCTCGCCCTCTGCAGCTTGCACAGTGCACACCCACTCACCCAGACCTAGCCATGGAGCCAGCCTGAGCCACCCACCTCCTTGAGACTCGA
>NC_029789.2:4217078-4309884 GCF_000816755.2 Arachis ipaensis | reverse complement strand
GTTACCTTATGCTGCGCGAGTCCCTCCCCAAATTGCCCACCCTAACCTAACCCCCAAATCCCAGAGACCCAGAGCCCTGCCAGTGCCAGCCTGCCTAAGCCACCACACCTCGCCCTCTGCGGCCTGCACAGTGCACACCCACTCACCCAGACCCAGCCATAGAGCCAGCCTGAGCCACCCACCTCCTTGAGACTCGACGCCTTGCTTCCTCCAAATCCCACCGCCGAACGTAGCAGATCCCCACCGCCGGTGCACCACGAAGACGAAGATCCCTCAACACAGCACCTCGCCTGGCTCGCCAGTCTCCACCACCCAGTTACCCACTGACCCAAAAGCCACGGGGTAGCAGTGTAGCACAGCAGACAGCGCCGACGGGCGACGATCGACACAGGACCTCCGACCTCGCCACCTCCGACCTCGCCGCCTCCACCTAGCAGCGTTTCTGGGTTCTGTAGGGTCACCTACGATCAAGACAGCCAGCCACCGATTTGAGTGCATATGGAGCCCGAGCCATCTATTCAGGTTAACTTTACTGATGCATTGTTGGTTATTGTTGGTTAAATTTACTGATGCATTGTTCAGTTTATTGCTTGTTCATTGCTGCTTATTGATTTAAACTTCAGTTGCTGGTTTTTGTCCTTGATTTAATTTTCAGATTATCAGGTTTTGTTAAGTTTATTGCTTGTTTATTGCTGGTTATTGCTTTTTTATTGCTGGTTTATTGCTTGTTTATTGCTTTTTTATTACTTGTTTATTGGTTGTTTATTGCTGGTTTATTGCTAGTTTGTTGCTTGTTTATAGCTTGTTTATTGGTTGTTTATTGCTGATTTTGTTTATTGCTGATTTTGTTTAGATTATCAGGTTTTGTTCAGTTTTGTTTATTGCTTGTTTTTTGCTTGTTTATTGGTGTTTATTGCTGGTTTTGTTTATTGCTTGTTTAGATTATCAGGTTTTGTTCAGTTTTGTTTATTGCTGGTTTCTATCCTTGATTTATTGTTTTGTTTATTGCTGGTTTCTGTCCTTGACTTATTGTATTTGTTTATTGCTGGTTTATTGCTAGTTTGTTGCTTGTTTATAGCTTGTTTATTGGTTGTTTATTGCTGATTTTGTTTGCTTGTTTAGATTATCAGGTTTTGTTCAGTTTTGTTTATTGCTTGTTTTTTGCTTGTTTATTGGTGTTTATTGCTGGTTTTGTTTATTACTTGTTTAGATTATCAGGTTTTGTTTAGTTTTGTTTATTGCTTATTTTTTGCTTGTTTATTGGTGTTTATTGGGTTTTGTTTATTGCTTGTTTAGATTATCGGGTTTTGTTCAGTTTTGTTTATTGCTTGTTTTTTGCTTGTTTATTGGTGTTTATTGCTGGTTTTGTTTATTGCTTGTTTAGATTATCAGGTTTTGTTCAGTTTTGTTTATTGCTTGTTTATTGCTGGTTTCTATCCTTGATTTATTGTTTTGTTTATTGCTGGTTTCTGTCCTTGACTTATTGTATTTGTTTGTTGCTGTTTTTTTTTTTTTTAATTTCAGGTTGGTTTGCATTATGAAGTTTAGCTATTTTGTTGGAGAAGACACCATAACTTTGCTATCAGTTTAATGACAATTTATTTTTATTTTCAGTTGTGTTGACTGTTGAACTATTAAACTTCTTTAATTGTCGTATTTGAATTCTGTTGTCGTTGTATTTCATTAGATCAAGACTTTGTTAGCTATTGTGTATTTCGGTTTGTCGATTTCAATGTTATGACTTTGCATAATAGTATGGTAGAATTTTTTTTTATTTGATTGAAAAAACTGAACAAATCGAACCAAACAAAACCGATTTTAATTGGTTTGGTTTGGTTCGGATGACTTTGAAAAAAAAACTGAACCAAATCGAACCGTAGCTTAATTAAACGATCAGATCGGATGGCTTTTTCTTCAAAAACCGAACCAAACCGCACCGCGAACACCCCTACTCATGAGTCCATGACAGTTCACAATAGGCAGTTAGAGTGTTAGACACAGTCCATGCTCGATGCCTCAAAGCCCAAATGTCAGCCAGAAGAGCACCATAGTTGTGGTCACTAGCTTGATCCAACGAAGCAAACTATATTTCTCTCAACAACACGAGATGAGTCCTATTTATTTGTTTATATTTCTATTTTGTATTATGCGAGCACATAATTTCTTATGACTTGTCAACTAAATATATGAAATAGAATAAGCATTCAAAGTATGTATTTTATCGCATAAGAAAATGTTTGTGTAACACAACAAATAAAATGGATAACAATGAATTCATCTAGCTAATGTTTTACGTCGGGTTATGTTTCAAACTAAAAGCTTAATTAAAGCCATCACAGCCAAGTTAAATCTACAACTGAATTAAATTTAAAAAAAAAATTACAAATTTACAAGAAATAATTACGGGAGAAAATATAAACTTGACTAATCAAACTCTTCATCGAATGTGTATACGCTTTAGTTGCTCAAATGTTTAGGGTTGATTCACTCAATTCTCCTCTAATCAAACTTTTTAAGATTTGTTCTTTATCTAACAATCAACAACTATTCAATACATGCATACAAATATCATGAGAACTTATCTAAAGGTTGTAATGGAATTAAAGTAAAGATAAAGATGTATGTGATCAAGTGAGCTTGAAATTTGAATTTTTGATTAACTTAAACTTTCACCTAATACACATAACAACGTATACATTTTTAATGCAAAACTAGCTACTCATTATTCACTTTTTCACACACTCATGCATTCTTTTCAATTCACATCTCATATGCATTATTCTTACTTTATTCTGGGGTTAACATTAGCGTTACGACAATAGAAATAATATTATGAATTTGATTTGAATATAGAATTATAACTTTCCATACTCGGTTTTAGTCATTCCCATAATTGGGGGTTTCTATAATTCTCATCCAAAAACTCGTAACTTCTTCATTTATTTTTTGGGTTAATAGTCAAATTAGTTCCTGAAAGTTTTAAATTCGTTTTTCAAAAATTTTTTCAATCAAATTGATCATTAAAAGATTGTGAATTAATTATATTTGTCCTTCTGTCCCTCCATTAACAATTTTCTTCAAAGATTAATATTATAAAACGTTAATTGATAACATATACCTAATATGTCTAATTGGATATTGATCAGATATGTTTATAAAAATTTATTAATTTAGTTATTTTCTTCAATTACAAAAATCTTATTCCTAATATAACATAGTGACTAAATTTATAGATTTTCGTAAATATACTTAGTCAACGTCTAATTGAACATGTTATGTGTCATGTATGCTATCAGTTAATATTTTACATCATCAATTATTGACGAAAATTGTGAGTAAAGTAATCGAAGAATAGATATAATTAATTTGTAATCTTTGAAAGACTAATTTGATCGAAAAATCTTTCAGGAACGAATTTAAAAAATGTCTTATCTTTAAGAAACTATTTTTTTTTTGTGTCTAAACATGGAAAGAAACAAAGCAAACACTATCTTATATCCGAGTGAATAATTTGCTGGAGATCAGCACAAGACTCAAACCAAATAACATGATTAGAGTTACTCTTGGCACCATATCTAGCCATCAAATCCGCAACTCTATTTGCTTCTCGGGACACCCACTCAACGTGAACAACCAAGAATGAGATAAAAACTCCTGAATCTTGTGAACCAAATCTGTTACTTCAGATGAATACCCACTTGTAAGCTCATGCATGATGGGCAGTATGTCAAGGAATATCCCTCACACCGCATGTAACAACCCCGATTTTCGAGTACGCGAGATTTTTTCTGAAAGTACGAATTTCTACAGAAGATCAGTAAGGGGAAAACCTCTGATATATCATCAAGTATCTCAATCCTCATTGTCATTATGTCATCTTTAAGTTAGAACCTTTTCCGAGACAAGCTCGATAACGCAGTCGCGAAGAACCTAGTTTTTGAACCGTATCGGTTAGGAGTTTTGATTCGGTTTTTCGTAAATAGTCTCAGTTTGACAAACCGGACTCGATTCATGAGAAAAGAGAGATAATAGGATAGTACCATCATTATATGAGTATTAGAAGCCTCTTGAATGATATTATAAGGTTACCTGATCAGTTTTAGTTAAAAACAGAAAACCGATTTAACCGGGTTCACAATTTACTGGTGTAGCTTAGCACCAGCACTCTCTGATGACTTTAGCAATGCTAAGGCCTCATTATTCATGTTTTATTCTCATAATAAATATGTTACTAGTGTCATTTATGCTAGTAGCTCAGAAAATAATTTTTAGAGATATTTTTGCAAGTGTTCCGATACTTCTAGTTTTAGTAGTTATACACCTGAGATATTTTAATATTATTTTAATCCACCTCCAAGCCAACCAATCACAACTCACCTTACACCCCCAAGACCTCCAAGGCTGTCTCATTTCATCATTTTGGCCGAAAATAACAAGAGAGAAAAGAGAGAAACTTTCATGAACACTTAATCTTCAAAACTTGATTTCTTCTGAACTAAAACTCAAATCAAAACTCCGATTTCACCAAAATGATCCTCTCTTTTTCCTCTACATAACCATGTAACTTATCAAGGATGGAATTAAGGTGAGATGGCTGTCTCCCTCCCTTTTCAATTCGGTTTTCAAGGAAAACTATGCAAAACATGTGTTTTCTTGATGTTCTTCCTTAGGAATCATGCTTAACTTGACTTGAGGGCCAAGAAACATTAATTTTCAGCAAGTCTAAGGTGAGATATCTCTTCCTAACATGCTGAGAGAGATTTGGTCAGTTGAGAGTTTTTGGATTTAAAGTTGTTTTTGATGTGATTTAGGAGGAAAAAGTGCTTAAGGACCACCTGAAAGTCTAACCGAATTTGGAGCAGCAAATCAAGGTAGGGTGTAACGAAATTAATCTTGATTATTTGTGTTTGAGTTGTGTGAATGTTGTATGATTTGGCTGTGCTAAAAATTGGTTGCATATATGATTGATTCTTAGTGAAAATTTGATGAAAATTTGATGAAATTTGATGAAATTCAAGCTTTAAAGTTCATGTTCTTGGAGCAGATGGAAAACGAAAACCCTAAGCTTAAATTGAGGTTCAATTTGTGTTTAAATCATGTGGAAAAGATGGGGTTTTAGTGGCTGCTAATTTATTATGAATTATAGTAAAAATCGGTTGCTGAAAAGACTGAAAAACGGGTAAAAACAGAGAAAGAATCTGAAGAATTTATGAAGAACATGAAGAACACTTTGAGTGTGGTGAAGAACAATGAAGAATACCTTTTTTATTCATAAAAGGGCAAGGAAGTAATTAATTTGGTGTTTGGGGGGTTATTTTGTAATTTCTGAAAGTTAGGGTGGTTAAAGTAGAAATATTAAAAGTTACGGGTGGTAAAAGTAAATTTTTAAAGGTTAAAAGTTAAAAAGGGGTAATTTTCGAAAATTAATGATAAAATAATAAATAATAATAAAATATTAAATAATAAAATTATATTACTTGAGCTTTATTTAGTAAAGAAAAGAATTATTCTATTTTAATTTTGACTTACCAAAGAAAGGTTTATGTTTCAAAATTAAATTATTTAAGAAAGAAACTATATTTCAAGATTGATTCAACATGAAAAGAGTTATGCTTTGGGCTTGAAATAGAGGATTACTTTTCAGGAGTTTGATGAATTCTATAATATTTGAATCCGAATGATAAAGAGAAATGTTTCGAGCTAAGATGTTGTGAAAGTGAAAGATGTAAAGTTTGTATAGTATGATTGAATAGAGAAAGAAAGAAGTACTGCATAAGAATGTGAAAGTGATGATGAATAATGAGAATGATATTGAATGATGATAATGAGAAAAGAGTAATATAACAAAGAGAATAGAGGAGAAGAGTATAAAGATAAAGAGTTAAGCCTTGTGGCATGATATTCTATTATATGTTCATCTGATGCTTTTCTATTGGCCCTAGAGGTCCTGTAGGCCGAAGTTCACCTACAGTGAATATCAATTGTGTATCTCAGGGTGTTGCTCCTGTAGGCCGAAGTTCACCTACAGAGAGTTGTGATACCTGTAAGCCGAAGTTCACTTACAGAGGTGCTATTTCTGTAGGCCGAAGTTCACCTACAGAAAGTTGTTGTGATTAAACCATTTCTGTAAGCCGAAGTTCACTTACAGAGGTCTTATTTCTATAGGCCGAAGTTCACCTATAGAAAGTTGTTGTGTTGTGTTTAGACTATTCCTGTAAGCCGAAGTTCACTTACGGGAGTGCTATTTTTGTAGGCCGAAGTTCACCTACAGAAAATAAGCCATATCTAGGACTAGTTCCTAGGTAATGTCGGGCTGCAGGGTGTAAACCAACACGTGAGCTCATGGCCTGCATAGGACAGACATGCATCATACTTGGCTGTGCATTTTCCTCTGTTATGATTGTTGAATGAATGTATGCCTTCTTTGTTTGTATTCTATTCACTGTGTCTGTGTTTTGTTTCTTGTATTCTTTTGCTTGTGCTTTGCTTTCTGTTTTCTCTATTGTCTCTATTTATCTGTATCTTCTGTTCACTACTTCTCAGTATTCTGCTATATATCTGCTAAGAAACACAGAATTAATGAACGTAACTAATAACCCCGACCCTACTAAGAACTCCCCAGTTCTTACCCCTTCTCTCTCTCTTCCCCCTTCAGATGGAAGCATGAGCACCCTTCCGTAGTTTACTAATGACTGTTCTGCAAAGAGGATTCCATTCTAGGTAGTCTTCTGAGTCTAAAGTGAACTCTGTTACCTGTTTATATTTATATATTGTGAGGCCAGCCAACGTCTGCACCCTGCTTATCTACAAACTTTAGCCTAAGTCCTCCGTACAATGTTGCCGTTATGTGGCCACTCGATGAAGTACTTGAGAGACGCTCTTTGACAACATATGATCGTGCAGAGGATTAGTAGACGACCTTCCACCTTTTGATGACGTTCCACCTGACTTGAGTTTTGAAGACCTAGAACGTACTTTCCCTCGCTTTAATAGTTTAGAGGGACTAGGTGAGTATAGAGTATAGGCTAGCCTGGGTGCCAGCTTAGGGACTTCTTGAACAGGTCAGGACCTGGGATGTTGTATGTATATATATGTATATAGTTATTATCTAGTTATATCTAGGGGTGTCCTAACTAAAGATCTTTACTCTAATAAAGGCTGGATAACCGAATGATATCAACTGCTTGTGATATATTTATGTATGGTTGTTTATAACTATTTTATCTGCTACCAGTTGTGAATTGCTTATAAATGATTCTGTTTATTAATTCAAACGTTTTCAAAAAAAAAGTACCTCACAAAATAACTACGCTTTTAACAACGAATCAGGCTCATATAATAAATAATAGATAATAATTAGGAAGACAACTTGGTAGCGCTCAGTTTCTAGTATGATCATGATGTACCAGAAATTGGTCGTTACACCGCAATCCCAAGCTAAAACCAGCATCTTTCAAGCAGCAAATAATTCACATCTGATGATAGACCAGGGGTCGGAAAATGCTTCCAGAGCAGCCCGAGACCCAATCTTCCTTAGAATCTCTAATAATACACCCAAATCCCGCTAAATTTGAATCCTGATACAAGCTTGCATTACAATTAACTTTAAAACTTTTGCCTACCGGTGGTTCTCAACACAGGCAATTTCAGAGAGACCTAAAGGCATTGTTTCGATTCATGTAAATCTGTAAGTTTTTGGCGGTAATTCTGGCGAAACCAACAACATTGTGGTCTATCCAAGAGTTGTCAGTATTAAATATGTCTTTAAGAAACTAATTTAACTATTAACTATTTATTTATTTATTTTTATGCATGTGCTTGAGCTCCTTATCAATGTTGGTAATCGTATTAAATTGTTATAACTAGAAGACTAAAACTAGACATCAATTATTGTTTGAGGTCAATTACAAACTTGTTCTTTTCTTTTCACCTTGGATGATGATGATTATATGGACGATAGGTGGGTAGGTTTATCGTCTTCACTTTTCACCACGGCAAATAAAAGAAAATAAAAAATTTAAAAAGAATATTTTCACTAGAATAATCTGTTTCACTTTTTTTTCACTAGAATCTTCTGCCAAAAGCAGGGCCGCATTTGATCTTATGATTGCTCATTTGGGACTATATCAAAAATTTCATAAACTAAGCAAACTAGCTAGCTTAGATTAATTAGGCACGTAAAAACTAATAAACAATAATGGGTGTTTTTGATAGTATTGGAGAGGTGTGTGAGGAATGGTGTGGAATACAGCACAAAAGTAGAAAGCTGAAGCAAATACAGGGAGTGGAAATAAAGGTGAAGATGGATTGCGAAGGGTGCCAGAGAAGGGTGAAGAAATCAGTGGAGGGGATGAAAGGCGTGACAGAAGTGGAAGTTGAACCCAAGCAGAGCAAGTTAACTGTAAAGGGTTACGTGGATCCAGAGAAAGTGTTAGAGCGCGTGAGGCAGCGCACTGGGAAGAAAGAAAGCAGAGTTCTGGCCATATGTACCATACGACGTCGTTCCGCACCCGTATGCGCCAGAGGCTTATGACAAGAAGGCTCCGCCTGGATACGTCAGGAACGTGCTCTTGGATCCAGAAGCTTCTCAACTGGCACGTGCTAGCTCCTTCGAGGTCAAGTACACCACCGCCTTCAGCGATGAAAACCCCAATGCTTGCACTGTTATGTGATGTATCTTGGTTATTCAATGCTGTGTATGTCATATGTGGAGCTTCATGTACAGTGTCATTGTACAAAGTGGCATAAGTACGTAAGTCTAAAAAAAGTCCAATGACACTAACAACTAAAAAAAGTGACAAGCCTAAACACAATAACAAAGTCCAATTAATCCTATAAAAGAAGGTTATTCTCATAGTGGAATTCCTACTTGTCTTTTATCAGATTTATTCTCAATTTCTATTATATGTATTCATCCACCAAAATTTAAAGGTCTTCAATCATTATGATTCTTATATTACATTCCTACATCAAACTAATTTCGTTACACCACACTTTTCATGACCGTATCCAATTTTTTAATCTCCCTTTCTCAGTTTGCTTTACAATTTACATGTACAAACATTCCTGAAATTTCAAATTTTAAATTTTGAATACAAAATTAAAACTAAAAAAAGGATTTCTCTCCCTTCTTTGTTTCCAATTTTATCTCTTTCTCCTCTTTTTCGGTTCTTCTACTTCTTCATCATCAGTTTCTCTTCTTTTTTTCTCCTCCTTTTAATGATTCTATTTTTGTATAATCTTCTTCTTCTTCTTATAATTCTTACTGTTCCTAATTTAAGTCAGAAGTGGAGATTATAGAGTTAGTGTACGCACTAAGATAGAGAATGTCACTGTACTTGATGGATCCAACCTTTCGGGGAGTCATCGCGGTGGAGGCAACGCTATCTCTGGTGGTAGGGTTGCGGCAGTGGATGAGATGGCGACTGCTACGGTGGTGGACCATGCTATGGCGGTGTTGGACCATGCTATGTCGGTGGTGGTCGCAGTGGGTGCGGTGGAGTTTGTGGTGATCTTCAATGCTGTAGGGATGGATACGGAGGAGGAATCAGCGAAAGAGAGCAGATCGCTGGAAGGTACTGAGTCACCGCCACAAAGAGCACATGCAATGAGACTATGAAAGCAAAGAGCACAACAACGATATAATAATTTTATATTTGTCTTTATCTTTCTGCCGTAAAGACTAGATTTGCAACCAGACAAGGATTCATCTTCATTTTCAAGATGTTCCTAATGTCCGTCCTTTTAATTTTGACTAAATCTATATGTAATTTGATATGAAATTTGAATTTTAAATATGCACAACCTTATCAAGCATTCAAACCATCTCTCAAATAATCAAATTTCAATTTTCTTCTTATCATAACTCTCTTTCTTTCTCTATCTTCTCTCATGTCTTTCTTCTCCTAGATCTATATTTCTCTCTGCATCATTTCTTTTCTTTTATTTTTGTTATCTCTGTGTTCTCTTTGTCAAACCGAGATTTCTTGATGGTGACATGCATTATGGTATTGTGTTTGTTGCGGGGAAGCAGAGGGAAGAAGTAGAGACACGACAGGGAGGAGCGAGAGATGCATACTGGCATCGACAACAATGGGCATGCAGTTTGGTGAGGCTGAGATGATTCGGATGGCAATAGACAGAACGGAAGAGAAGTCATAGTTGCAGCACCAGAAGTGGCCATCAACGGTCTTGGTGCGATGATGCTGTATTCTCTGCTTATGTAAGTAGTCGTCTTCTTCAAATGAACGTATACGATTTTTAATTTTGATATACCTACTCATACTCCTCTTTGTTCAGTTACAGATTTATAATGGTTTGCGATGATGAGCTATGTGTGTTCCTTATTATTTGATCTGATGTATATGTTCTAATTTTGGTAAGAATTGAAATGATGATGTTGTTGTTGTGCAGAGGCGTCTTTGCCTGGTGTGGAGCTTTTGATGCAGTAAATCCATAACCTCATTGTTGTTGCCGGGATTCTATTTGCAATTCGCCAAAAGGTCTTAATCTCTTTCCCTCTTATCTTCAATTTGCATCCAATGTACAAACCAAATGAGATTGTTAAGTAATGCAGCATGAACTAATCATTTTTCCTTTAGTTTTTGATGTCCTGGCTTTGTATTTTCAGAGTATATATTCATTTTCATCATCCTCATAGATCATATTTTTCAATTTTTTTCTTTTCATCACTCCATTAATGGAGCAGAGTACGTGAAGGCAAAATCAAATTGGCTACTGGAAATTCGTGGGCAACCCCGGCAAGAAGGTTTAGCTTTCGGAGTCCAAGATCCAGCAGCTCTGCTTGATTTCCAGAGACATTTTCTTGCAACAGCCAGATTTATGGGATCTCCAATCTTTCATTTAGATTTGTGGTACTCTAACTTCTTGCAATCCCTGACACTACGGCTTTCTTTCTTCATAACAAGTGAATATGTACACTTTTGTGCACCCCTTACTCTACTGCTTTCTTTCTTGCAATCCCTTTTGTTTCGGTCCTCTTCCTTTCTTTTTGAAGTCAGCATTTGATTGATTTATTATTGCGTTTATTTTTTATTTTAATTTTTTCTAATAGTGGTTTTATATTCTTTTAATTTAAGAGTGACATTACTATTATATTTTTTAATATGTTTTTTAACCATATTTTAAAATCTTGATTTTCATTTCATATCACCTCTCTATAATCTTATTTGTCCAATACATTATTGACTAAGATTTGGTAACTTCTACTGTTTATGATACACGGTTCGGTATCTCCTTTTTGAGTTTTGATAATGAAATTTGGTAAATATTTTGATTTTAACTGTTTATGTGATTTTTTCATATCTTTATCATTAGCATAACCTCAGAAAAAAGAAAATAATATCACCACAGAAGCAAGGAGGTGAAGAAACCATGATGGCAGTCCTGAATGTAATAATTGAAAGAGAAGGGAGGAATTGGAGAAAGAAAGTGGTGGTTCAGGTTCACATTCTTCCTTGCAAAGCCTTCTCTGGCATGGTGGTTCTGCTGATGGTGCTTGGTTCAGTTGTGCCTCAAATAAGGTATATATGATGGATATGAATGAATCCTCAAATTGAGACAATTTCATTTCATAAATAACAAAGTAACTAACTCATATTATTCTTTGTTTTCGCAGGTAGGATAGGTTCCATTAACACTGCCATACCCATTCTCACATTAGTTTATTTTTTATTTTGTAGTTATTAGTTTAGTGCCTTCATTGCCATACTCTATTGTGGCATATCTTTTGGGGTGCATTAAAACATGCGAATGGAATTGAAGGCAGATCAACAATTGTTGTTAGAGTAATAGCATGCTTTCAACCCTTGCACAATTGTCAGGTAAGTACTATATGACTTATATAGACATGATTTTCAAGCTTGATGTGAGATAAAAAAAAAACACTTATGTCTATTATGTGTTATCCTCTGTTATTAATTATCAGATTGTTTTATGAACTCATGGGGGATGAATGCTATCTTCAAGTTTTTCGTCATTTGCTAAAGCTTGTCATGAAGATACATAAAATTTTTCTCATCTAGCTGAAGCTTGAAGTTTGTAGTTTTCTTTTATTATTATTTGTCTATAAAAAAATCAAGTTATTGAAAATTCCATATCAAAGCATTGTATCGCCCTAGCACCTATTGATAAATATTTTTATGTTATGCATTTTCACTGAAAAGGGTCTATTTGTCATCTTCATCATTGATTGATTGACTATTGTTCTTTAGGTTATTTTTTCATTGAATGGTTAAGGCTCATACGAGCTATATGTTATAAGGATTTGTATTTTATTTTTATCCTTTTTGAAATTATATGGTTTGCTTTGTGTATTATGCTATGTTTGAAAGACATTCCAGCAGAAGAGGGTATTAGGTTAAAGTTTTTATGATAAAAAAAAGTGTGAAAAATAACAAATATTGATAATCAGGTTGAATACTACCGTTACTCTCCATTTCAAAGCTTTGGTTAGACATAGTGAATAAGATTTGGAATTACTTTTGCTCATGTTTTGATCTGTGAGAGTATGCATTAGAGTATATATATGTTTGTTTTGTTTTCAAATTATTTTTTTTCATTTGTGATTGAACTTATGTAACATATAATGATTAATTCAAATAATCAACATATATTGTTGCACGGAGAGGTTTCTTCATTTTATGGTATTATGAATTCAAATATCTTAGTGATTAAATGATAGATTAAATAACATTAATTACGTCTTTTTTTTTTGGTATTATTCAGGAAAAGCCAATGACGGCTTTGGGTGAACAAGTGTGTCAATCTGTGGTAATAATGTTGGAAAGATTATGCACGGCAAAACCATTCACTGTATGCAGTTTGTATGCCTTCCATATGTGCAAACCTTTCTATGAGTATGACAGGAAGGATGGGAACCAGTACTGTTCCCAGGCCATTCACTGTATTCACCATTCTTCATTCATATGTTGCAACTATACTAAAGACTTTTAGCATTATAAGATGTTTTAAATATTTAATAAATTACTTCTAAAAAAATAGAGCCATTGTGTTTCAAATGGTTATGCTATTTTATTTTTTAGTCTCTCTTTATATTATGAGATATTCCAACTGCATAATTAATTGAGAATCAACAATATTGGCAGAATTATTTTATAGACTTAAACCTTGACTAAAGATTAAATACATGTCATTAATAAAGAATGGTCCAGTTAATGGAACCCTCATCCTCTTGGTTGATTTTTTATTAATTTGAGTTTGAAATCTTAGTTTTAAGTTTCTATTGTAATTGATTTTGATTTCGGAAAAGCTCTGCATACAAGCCATTAGGGCTTATATGCTTTACAAGTTCATTAAACAATAAAACCAAAATACGCGCTGCTCCACATACGTTGATTACACGCGCCATATAAGATCCCGCGTATATCTAACTACCAAATTTAAAATATTTGTTTCCTTCTTTGTTTTCGTTATTTTGAGATTTGGTTGTTCTTCTTCTCGCGCGTCTTCCCTCCTTCTTCTCCATCGTTCTTTTCCTCTCCTTTTTTCACTGGTATGTTCTTTGTTTACGTTACCTTTTTCTCTCTCTGTAACTCGAGCTTCGTTTTCTATTTTGATTTGTTGTTTTCTGAAATCAAAGTTTGAACTCGTTTTGAAGATAATGGATCATTCAACCTCAGATTGTCAGCTGAATCCAGGCGAAGTGGATTATGAATTTGAATCTAACAAAGTTCTTGAGGTTTGATTTACATAGGATTAGTATGAATTTTCTTTCAGTAATTTGTATAGTATTGTGTAGTTGAAAAATTGCTGAACATTGACTGTGAAACTAACACATTAACATGAATCTGTCGATTCAATGTATTAGTTGTGATTAATTACCTGGAATTTATAGCAGACGCTCGGGTATAGATCATGTTTTTTTTTGGGTGTATTTTTTCTAGAAGTGTGGGTGTATCTACACTTTACTGGTTTTTTGTTATTTTAATTGAGTTGTTGTTGTTCAGGTGTATTATATCAGACATGATTGGGTGTGTTTTTAGTTTTTGACATGGTGTATTCTGCAGCCTGTGTATTTACAGTTTATTGCTTTAAAGGTCATTGTGTAGTTGAGTTGTTGCGGTTCGGGTGTATCATATTAGACATGATTAGGTGTATTTGAATCATATCTATGGGTGTATTCACAGTTTCTGACACGGCGTATTGTGCAGCCTCTCTCAGTTGTTGATGACGAGCTTGTTCCGAAGGTTGGAATGACCTTTACCACCCTTGAAGATGCTGGAAAATTTTACAGGAACTACGCCAAGGCTGCAGGTTTCTCTACAAGAGTTCGGTGCACAAATAGGAAGGGAAACGAGATTAAGAATCAACTGATTACATGTAGCAGAGAGGGAAAATGGAAATCTAAAATATCTCCGACCGAGAAGACCAATCCGACAGCCGGTCTAAACTGTCCTGCAAGAATTTATATACACACATTGAAGGATGTCGGTGCTTGGATCATTTCAAAGGTTGTGCTCGATCATTCACACCCCTGCTGTCCAAGTAAAGCAGAGATGCTCAAACAGCACAGGGAACTAAGCATGTCCATTCGTCGTACGATAGAGAATAATGAGGAGGCCGGTATCAGACCAAGCAAAACCTACCAATCATTTGTTGCGGCTGCCGGGGGTCACCGCGAGTTAAATTTTATCGAAAAGGACGTGAGGAATTACATTACCAGGGAAGTGCGGAATGTTTCCAAACAAGAAGATGCAAAGGAATTTGGGAAATATTTCTTAAGAATGAAAGAGAAGAATCCGAATTTCTTTTTTGAGCTCGAACTCGAGGAGGATCAATCGATTAAGCTGGCTTTTTGGGCCGATGCAAGAAGCAGAGCTGCCTTTGAGTATTTCGGAGATGTCATTTCATTCGACACCACCTACAATACAAACAGGTAACAAACTGCCCCTGTTTATGATGCTAAATTAATTCATTTTTACGAATCCGCAGCAGAGGTGTATATTGGCTGTTTCATTGGGTGTATACGAAGCATTTGTTGGGGTGTACCTAATGATTTTGCATTCTGGACTATGGTAATTTGTTTCAGGTATAATTTGGTCTATGGTTCTTTT
Source organism: Arachis ipaensis (assembly GCF_000816755.2). Taxonomy (NCBI): domain Eukaryota; kingdom Viridiplantae; phylum Streptophyta; class Magnoliopsida; order Fabales; family Fabaceae; genus Arachis; species Arachis ipaensis. Next base: position 4,294,789 of record NC_029789.2, on the reverse strand, counting down.
GTCGGGGTGAATCACCACGGTCAGTCAACACTTCTCGGATGCTCTTTGATCAAGAACGAAGAAATTGAATCATTCAAATGGTTATTTCAATGCTGGCTTCGTTGCATGGGAGGAAACGCTCCGAAAGGGTTTCTCACCGATCAGTGCGCATCAATGAAAAGGGCTTTAGAGGCCTGTATGCCAACAACAGTTCACCGTTGATGTATTTGGCACATCATGAAGAAGATTCCAAGCAAATTAAGCGGGTACAAGGAACATGCCGATATTGAACAAGAAATGAGCCAAGTTGTTTAGAACTCTCATAGCAAAGACTCATTCGATAGGAATTGGAACGATTTTCTAGTGAATTTTGGTCTTGTGGATAACAAGTGGCTTTCAGGTAATGTCTTTTTAAAATCTGCAGCAGAGGTGTATATTGCATGTTCTTTCGGGTGTATTTACAGTCTGTGTTTGGGTGTATTATGCAGATCTGTACGAAGACCGTCACATATGGGTTCCTATCAATCTGGATCACCACTTCTGGATAGGGATGAGAAGCACACAAAGGAGCGAGAGCATGTATTCATTTTTTAACAAGTATATCACCCGGAACAGCTCGCTTATTCAGTTCGTCAAACAATACGATAATTGCCTCGGAAGCAGGGAGCAAGCAGAGAGAGAATCAGATGCTGCAGATTTTCATACGGTCATACCGTGTGCAACCAAATCCTCCATTGAAGCTCAGTTTCAAGATGCGTACACTCATGCAAAGTTTAGGGAAGTCCAAGCGCAATTCGGAGGAAAGGCGAATTGCATCACCAGATTAAAGAATTCTGCTCTAGGATATTCAGTATACGAAGTCGGAGAACAAGTTTCCAGCTCAATATTCAACAAGTTCGTGGTTACTTACACTCAGTTGCAGCCGAGGTAAAATGCCAATGCTTATTATTCGAGTCGAGAGGGATACTGTGCCGTCACGCACTAAGCGTGTTAAGCTTCGAACAAGTAAGCCAAGTGTCCCCTAGATATATACTGAAACGATGGAGCAAGAAGGTAAAGAGGCGACACACACACATCAAGAGCAGCCACGACGAGCCACTGATGGAGCCAAGAAGCAAGAGGTTCGATCAATTGGTTTTTTCGTTCGCAAAATATTTGCGAATTTGCATCCGAATCGGAGGAGCTGACTGCAATTCTGCACCGTGTGTACGATAACGTCATGGCCGAGATGGAATCATTAAAAGCCAAAAGGAAGGGGACATCTTCTTTATCCCACGAAGATGCCAACTTGGAATCCATATAGAATATGGGTGTAAAAGCACTGTTCTTTTGGGTGTATTTTTGTTCATTGACAATTTACATATAGACACATATATAGATACATATAGAACAAAAGCTGTAAAAATTCGCAGGTTATGGGTGTATATTTGATTTGATCTTTTTCTTCATATTTTAGTACATGTAATTCATACATTTTGAATACAGCACATACAGTTTGGGTGTATATTTTATACAATATTGGGTGTATTATTAGACTTGCGTTGGGTGTAACAGTTTATAATTTGCGTTTATATATGCCTTGATTTTTTCCTTCATATTTTACCACCTGTAATACAGCTTTTGAATACAGCACAGGCAGTTTAACAGCACAGATAGTTTAACTATGGAAAAAAATATACATGGAATAGAAGTTGTTGATAAATGGCAAATATTTACATCATTTGTTCAATTTACAAACTACCCAGTAGTTGGATTACGCAGTTTCTATATCAGCAGAATTTATCTGACAAAACGAACTCAATAATACAGAGGATGGCTTCGACAGCCTTATAGCACTACTCTCTCTAATTGCCCGATCTCTCTGTTTATTCATCTCACTGAATAGTATCCGGGAAGCATACTCCACTCTATAGTGGTCTACCTCCTCCTACAATTAAAAAGTACATTCTGTTTAAACAGCAATATTAATTCAGTAAAGTAATACAGAGTTATATAGTTCTAAAGACAGTTACCTGTGGCCAATTATCCCATTCATACTTCCCCTTTTTAATATTTTTTGGCTCAATTAACTCGAGCCACTTCATAACGTAGATAGCGCAGTCATAGCTGAAAACGAAGAAAATAAATTACAAATCTCATTTAGAAAAGTTTAATGTTCAGAGTCACAAATTTATACCTTGATTTTTGGCCTGGTATTTTAACATATGATTATTTAATTTCCTTCTCCTTCTCGCCTTTCTGTAGAGGTTCCCCGCCGGCATATGCTATCAATCTTGAAAATACATATCCCTTAAATACCAAAACAAATCATTAATACACCCGAATGAATGCACCAGATACACCCAATTGAATGGACAATATACACCCAACACAACTAACGAAATAGACCTATCTATTAAAGTAAAGAAGACAGAGGCAACTTACAGTGAATTTATTAAGCTTCTTTCTCTCTTTGCTTGGAGCTTTTTTGTGTAGCGGGTCAAGTATATGACATTTCCGCTTCCTTGTATTTATCAGCCATAACCATCAATGCCCCGTGTGGCAAACAGGTGCAAAAATCTGAAGGATTGTCACATTTCAACAGTGTGTTATTTTATTTGGCATATAAGTAAATAAGCGTACTAACAAATTTAGCAAACGAAAACTTACATATGGATGCGAAGTTAATTTTTTTCTATCTATGAAGGGAATAAAACTCGGGTAGTCTTCCACCCTGAATTCCTTATTCGTTTTCAGTGATACGAATTCCCCCTTTGGGTGATCCGAAGTGCCATGCTCTGCAAGAATTGCGAAACAAGAAATGAAATATTGAAAATTCACAACTTACACCCAATTGAACGTAAAAAATACACCCAAATCAATACAGAAAATACACCCAAAGTTCGTAGAAGTAACACTTACCACAATATCAGGGGGAGACAGTATATTTGTTCTTGAAACCTCTTTTCATTTTTCTGGTTGAGGATGAGGCAGATGGCAGATATAATCTAGAAATATATGCCGAAATCAATTTTACATTAATACACATTGCAGTTGACTTTCGTGTAAAAACATTAATGTTATTCTAATATTACCTGAGATTCTATATCACTTTTTGCCTGGAGGGATGCAAGGTGCATTCTCATCAAAATGTATTCATCTTGGGCAATTATAGTGCACATCTCCTCATACTCGTTAGTATTGCCATCTGCGTCTTCCTTCAGTCTCGTCCCCCAGATGTAGCACTTTTGTTTCATATCATCCGTAATCTGATTTAATCCCCATGAGTTTCAAACTTCGCAGAAATTTCTCCCCCAGTCTCCCTCTGAATTTGTGGACTTTTGTTTTTTCCCTTCGCCGCACTGCTTGCTATTTTTTGGACCAAATCGTCCAATTGTTCTATCAAATTTGCATCTTCTGGAGATTTTGCCCTTTCTGTCTCCTGCGTTGACGCCCCCTCCTGGCTTGAATCAGTCAATCCAAGGCTGAATGATGGCACCCCTAGATCTATTTTAGGAACATAGGTTGCTGACCGTGCCATCATCAACAGGGCAGCAGCGTCTTCTGCGGCTGGATGACTGCATCATCATGTATAAGAATAAGAGTAAGAAAAAGAATATACGGATGATAAGGAAAGATTGATTTTAGTCTGATGAACTTACATTTTAGTTGGAGCTGGGGGAAGCGTGGGTGTGGTTTCTTGAAGTTGTTTGGGGGGTTCAGGAGTGCTGCACAGTTACACAAAATTAATCATGGCGTCAAAAAAAATTAATCAGGAACAATATACACCCAAACTGTTAGCAAATATACACCCAAACTCTAAACAAATATACACCCAATACTATTTCTTACGTTTCTGTAGTCCCTTCAATCTGTAGCATAGGGGTTGGTTCAAAATCTGTCTCAGTGGTTGTTTGGGACGCCGGCACAAAAACCTGAATCGGAACTCTAAACAAGAAGAAAAATGAAAGGTTAACAACGCCTTTGAAAATAATAAGGTTATAAGGTTGAAATATTATTGGAAAACTCACATTGCAAGCGCTTCCGACAGTGTCTGTTCCCTCACAACCATCATATCCGAATCAGCCGGACTCAACCTAAAATACACCCAAAGAAAGTCAAAAAATACACCCGAACAATTCAAAAAGAAGACAGGCTTTGTTTTTTGAGAACTTACATACTCGCAGTTTTTGCTTTTTTTTTTCGTGCCTTTTTTTTCTTGAATAAAATAATAAAGGTCTTTTTTTTCTAAAAAAAATATATACAGAATTAGAAGTAGAAGGTAATAGAAGAACAAAAGTAACGGTTATTTGAAAGAGAAATTACATGCTCTGTGACGGCTGGTTTACACTACTCTGTTCGGTGCGTCCTTGAGAGGAAGGATCATCACTTCCCAAGTTCACAGCCGGTATTCTAAAACAAATTTCATGTTATTCAGACAAAATAAGATACAGGTATAAAATACACCCAAATGAATGCACAAGATACAACCAACAGAATGTACAATATACACCCAAATCATGATAACAAGATTTTATTAAATAAAGCTTCTTACGTTTCAGAGGACACATAGCGACCTTCTGTCGATCGGAGGTCAGCTTGGTTCTCCCTGCGAAACAAGAAACAATTATTAGCAAACAAAACACACCAAAATCTGAAATAGACACCCCAGCAAGACATACCCCTCTGCAGCAGATTTATCAACGTTTTCCCTTAGCCATTCATCTAGTTCGTCACTTGATATTTCATGTCTCACTACATTCATAAAAGAAGATGTTAACAAAAATAATTACGATGATAGACGGTAATATAGCTTACGAGGTACTGTACCCATCAAAGTATTGATCTTTTTCAGGAGGTGAATCCTCTACAACAACTTTTTTCTTTTTTGGTTGTGTTCTGGGTTGAAAAAAAAAAGTAAGAATCAGAAATAAATAACTAATTTTATCACAGAATTTTTATCCAAAGAAGCGCTTACTTTTTTGGTGTTGTTTTTGTCTTTTTCTTTTTCTTTTTCTTCTCCGCCGGTGATGATTCTTTGCTTCTATAAGTTAATAAGAGACACTTCAGTTAATACATGAAATCTTTATAATGAAGCCAAAAGAAAGGAGTAATAATTTCAGAATATTACTCATCACTTGGTTCAGATTCAGATTCTGAATCAGAATCTGACTCCTCTTGCCTCTTCTTTCTTTTTCTGGAGTCCATTCTGGAAGGCAAACAATCATTATTTAGAACATACTAAAAATACACCCAAATGAAACACAAGATACACCCAACTAGAAAAAGAAATTACACCCAAGTATGGTACTTACTTTTTCCCCTTTTTGCTGGGGCGTTTTCTTCCTAAATCCTCTGAGTCTTCTTGAGTCTCAGACTCAGAGGTAGAAGTGTCACTGTCGGTAGTTGTTTCTGTCTCCGAAGACGATGTTGGACTCGCCTTCCTTTTTTTGTTTTTTTTATTTCTTATTTTTTTTCTTTTTTTCTTTTTTTTTTTTTCATTTTTTCTCTTGTCTCCGCCATCTTCACAATCCCCTGAAACATGAGATATTTTAGTTAGCAGCATTCAGGTAAATAAAATACATCCAACATATTATGTTTACTTACCAAAATTTCCTCTCTTTCTACAGTCATTCTTTCCACCAACTGCTCCTTACTCCAGTTGGCAATCCAGGGCTTTGGTGGTCTTTCAGCCCTCTTCTTGCCTTTGTTTTTTGAAAGATGAAAGTAAATTATCATCAGGGCAAAGAGGCAGCCATAAATTGCCTTCTTCTTTTTCTCCTGGTAGTCTGTGATGCCCTTGACCATGAAGGTCAAAACATGCCCCCCCCCCCAGTTTCTCTCCGATATGCCGTCCATCTTAAAAATTGGGGCCAGGTGCACAGGCGATATTTTGTTTATCGTCGTTGGCAAAAGGAACGCCATCTGTATATAGAGGATGAATATCCTCTTGAACATCAGGCGTTCCTCTTCGTTGCCAACGCCGATTTCCATCATTTCATCGATAAGACTTTTGAGGGTCTTACCCTGGAATCTTCTAAAAATTATTTTGTCATCATCAGAAAGTTTCTTATACTCAACTTTCTCAGGAAATAGATCTCCTACAAAAAGGAAAACAACAAAGTATCCAAGTCAGTTCAAATACACCCAAGCATCAACTTAATATACACCTATAATTTTAAGCTAGTTACCTGTTGCATTGATGCCAAGCGCATGACCTATTGTTTTTGGTGTTATTTGGAAAGAACCATATCCTGTTTTCAGTCTGTTCTCCCCAAGTTTGAAGTTGTTTGCCAGCTCCCTTAACAGTTGGTGATCCACCCTCAGTGGTGGGATGTGCATCAACCCACCGAATCCTAGATCCCTCACAATCACCTTCTTCTCCTCGGTCATGTTTCTGAACTTATCACTTAGGAGATGTGTGGCACACTTAAGGTCTTTTGTTTGGTTTCTTGCTGCCATTTTCTCTGAAACGAAAAATACACCCAAAGATATCAGTAAGATACACCCATATATATGAGTCAGATACACCCATTAATAACAGTTAGATACACGCATATATGAGTCAGATACACCCATTGATAACAGTAAGATACACCCATATGTAAGAATCAGATACACCCATTGATAACAGTGAGATACTCCCATAGATATGATTCAGATATAGTATCCATATATATCAGTCAGATATCACTCAAACATGCTTCAATATCAAGCCACATTACAAGGTCAAGTAGTATACACCCCCCAATCTACGGAATAAACCCCCAAAAATCAGTTACCAGAAGATCTAGAACAACAAGAATAACAGGATAACTTAGAACAACAACGTAGAAGAACAGTGTAACAAAGAAGCAAGAATAACAGTAAACCCTAGAACAACGACATAGAAGGAAAGTAAAACGTAGTTTGTAGTATGGAAAATATACAGGAATCTTAATGAACTTACGTTGAGTATTGTTGCTTTGTTTTCTCTTCAGATTCTTGATGGAGAGTTTGATGGTGTTTTGACGGAGGTTTCGAACAATGACTTGTATATTTTGAACTTTGATTTTCGCTCGAAAATGGAAGGGTTTCCTTGTTTTCGAAGCGCTTTGAGAAGTGGAAGAAGTGGAAGAAGTGGAAGAGTCTGCCATACGTAACCGTTTGAGTGTTGAGCGCGTGAATGTGACGCTCCATGTAATCTCTCTTCATGCGCGTGAGTTCTATTTGGGCTGGGCCAACTTGTAAGCTTGTATGTATAGCAGGTCCGTTTTGATTTACGGGTCATATTTTTTTTTTTTTGGCTTATTACATAGTGTCTCATTAATTGACAGCTTAGTGTGGGATTGATTTTAGTTTGGCAGAGAATCTTGCCAGTCATATGGATTTTAGTTTCATTAATAATATCATTTATCTTCAAATATAAACTTTTAAAAGTTCATTATCTAAATATGGTGATAATTATACTGCATTGTATTATAATTTTTTATTAATAGAATTTCATCATTTTTTGTAATTTGTAGTAAATGGCATAACAAATATTTTTTGTTATATTAAGGTAATAATTTGTTCATTAAAATTTTAATTTTATAGTTAATTTTTTTACCAGACTTTAATATTAAATTGTTTTGTTCACAATTTTATTATACAATTATATTATAATGTGTTTATTATAATTAAACGGTATTTTTAATTTTTTAATAAAATATTGCATTTTTTTAAAATGTAAAATTATATATTCTTATTTTTATGATTCAATTTAATATAAAAGATCCATATTAAGCACCTAATCTAATAATATTTTAATTTTTTTTTCATTATACTTATCATACCCCGTGCAACTTCACTAGTTCTCAATGAAATTGATGCTGACATCTCTCAAATTAGTAAGGCCACAATAAATTGTTGGTAAATTGTTATATGTCTAAGTATCTTTGGTTCCAGGTTCTACCATTGCAATTCCCACAATAGAAACATGGATTTTTTTTTTCCTCACAGAATTATAGTCAAATTGGATCATACATTTAATCGAATTATTTTAATAATATAACTCAAATTCTTGTAGTAAAAAAAAAATATAGTTCCTAATGAGAAATGAATAGAAGTCTAATTATCCTGGTAATTCGATAAAATTGACATACACTGTTAAATTTTTTTATAGCGTTTGTTGCTCTGATCATTTTTTTTAGGTAAACAATAATTTTTATAAATAATTTAAATAATAAATTTTAGAGTTGACCTAACAAAATAAAAAATACTCTACCCTTTAAATTATTTCTTAAACTTTAACATGAGAATAACTATTTATACACTTAGTGAATTGAACATCCAGCTATTATTAATTGTATATAAGTAAATCGAATAAAAAAAAATATCCCAGTAAAAATAATGAACATAATTATCTGCATACCTATTGAATTAAATATCCGATATGTCCATTGTTCACATTATTTAGTATTATCAATTTTCGTTTTTTCTTTTTTTTTTTTTCATACCCCTTCCTTTTTCTTAAAATTCTACGGGCTTTTTTATATAAATAAACATGGAAAAAACATTAATTCCAGGAATACGCATGGCTTAAATTAATGACTGAAATACGCATGGCCAACTCAATCTCGCCGGACACGAAATGGAGTTCCATACCAAATCGCAAGTGGCGCCCACGAAATGGAAGAGAGTGAAGTAGGGGCCATATCAGCTGTGTCGGGCACGAAATGGAAGAGCAGCCATTTTGTGGCTGGCACCCACGAAATGGGTATTCCAAGGGGGGCGGGCACGAATTGGTGCACCTCAGGTGTACCGGCCACGAATTGGTACCGTAATTTTCCTATATAAACGCTCGTGGATCAACGGCGAAAGGAACCATTATCACTCTCTTCTCACACTCCAAACTAGCCCTCAACCTCTGCACCCTCATTCTTTCTTTAAAATTTCCAGGTAGTAATATTGGTCTGCTATTTGTATGGCTGCGGAGAATGTTTACATGATTATATATCCTAATGGAGAAATTTCTCATACAGCAGAAGGTATTACATTCGTTTGCGACGATCCATTGTGGATAATGATTCCACCACAAACATCGTTGCAAGATTTGAAAAAGCCCCATCTCCTTTCTGCCAGCCACAAAATGAAAAAGCCTGCTGCTCTTCCCTGCATTTCGTGGGCGCCAGTTGCGATTTGGTGTGGAACTCCATTTCGTGGCCAGCGAGGTTGAATTGGCCATGCGTATTTCGGTCATTAATTTAAGCCATGCGTATTCCGAGAATTAATGTTTTTCCAATGTTTATTTATATAAAAAGCCCAAACTCTACGCATTATTTTGGTTTTTTCAAATGCAAAATAATGATTCATCATCTTTTAACATAGAAAATTATAAATTCCTCTGTTTTGCCATAATCAATCCACCAAAGCTACCACAAGAATTATTTGACGCTGCTGTAATTGACTCATTGAAATCACCACATGTTAAAGTATAGAGATGATGAAAATTTTTTATTTTTTTGACTTATTTATTAAGTAATGAATTAGATATGTGGTTTTACTAGTGTTATTATATTATCACTGGTTTGGTACTTTTTGTTTTTTTGTTTTTGAAACAAAGAAGCTCAACACAAACATGGAGCACAAAGTAGTGACAATAACAAAATAAAAATAAAATAAAACAACGTCTGTTATATCCACCTAGTAACTTGTCAGAGCGAATATATATGCATCCCAATGTCATCTCCAGTATTGCCATCAACAACAAAAAGGATTTTCACACCTCCACTCCTTGTAGTTAAATCGCGTCATGTTGATGATGTCTTCGACACTTTTACTTTTATTCTGAAACAACCTCCTGTTCCTTTCCAGCCAGACGTTCCATACAATGACAAAGAAACTTATAAACCACACCTTATGTTCCTCCTTTCTACCTGTAGCATCTGTCCAGCTTTCAAAGTGTTCCTTGAGGGTACTCGGAACAGACCATTTTCTGCCAAAATCAGATAGCCAAGTGCACCACACCTGTCAGGTAAATTTACAGCCAAGAAACAAGTGGTGAATATATTCCACATCATGATTACATAATACGCACACATTCTCATCCTGATTAACGATTTCGAGACGACACAACCTTTCCTTTGTGTTCACCCTGCCTATTAAAGCAAACCAGGCAAGCAACTCCACTCTTGGGGGGACTAAGCCTTTTCAAATAGTCTTCGTGAAGCTATAGCTTGTTATCTCTTCCGGTAGTGTTTCCACCTGCAAGACCTGCACAAATGAGTTAGTAGAAAAAATGCCTTGCTTGTCAAACTTCCAGACAACTCTATCCTCTCTATCAAAAGCTAGTTTAATCGGTCTCAAAGCATCATGTAGTTGATTCACCAATTCCAACTCCCATTGAAAAAGCTCACACCTCCACTGGAAGTTCCAAATCCACTCTAACCCATCCCAGAAACCATAGTTCCCTATGACAGATTCTTTTTGATCTGAAACTGAGAAAAGCCTTGGAAACCTTTCCTTTAGAGGACCACCACTTAGCCACACATCTTCCCAAAGAAGAGTTTCCTGCCATTGCCAATCTCCATAGACAAGCCATTTATCATCTTGTCTCTTATATGTTGCTCCCTGATCTGTAACTGACAGATATCCTTCCACGGGCCCCCTCTAGTAGGTAAAGTCTGGGAAGATAATAATTTAGTAGGAGAGAGACTATTACATGAGCAAACCACCTTCTTCCACAACGGACCCTCCTCTTTTGAGAACCACCACCACCACTTAAACAGGAGAGCTGTGTTACGAAGCATCGCATTACCAACTCCTAGCCCACCTAACTTTTTTGGAGCTTAGACCAATTTCCAGTTAACCAAAGTCATCCCCTTCTTGCCATCCTCCTTACTCCACAAGAACCTTCGCTGTAATGAAATAAGTTTCTCCTGAACACCCTTCGGCATCTTATATAAACTTAAATAATATACCGGGAGGCTATTCAGAACTGCTTTGATGAGCACAAGCTTCCCCGCTTTGTTGAGTGTCTTTGATTTTCATAAGCTGAGCTTCTCTTTCACTTTGTCTATAATTGACTTCCAAGTCTTGACTAACCTTGGGTTAGCTCCTAAGGGGATTCCAAGGTACCTGATCGGGAGAGTAGCCTCTTTGCACCCCAACAAGCTGCACATACTTTGAACCCACTGTTGTTCACAGTTGACTGGGATCAAGTTGGATTTGTCAAAGTTGATACTTAGCCCCAACATCACCTCAAAACTACGAAGCAGCCTCTTGTAATTTTTAATAGTCTCCTCCTCTGGTGGACAGAATAACACAGTATCATCAGCAAACTGGAGATGTGACAGTTCTATATTGTCTCTCCCAACAAGTAATGGAGCTATCCGACCGTTCCTGACTGCCACTCCAATCATTCTATGTAGGACATCCACAACAAGAACAAACAAGAATGGAGATAGAGGATCACCTTGTCGCAAATCTCTTTCCATCTTGAACGGCTTTATTGGCAACCCATTTATCAACACCGACATAGAAGTTGTGCTAACACACTCCATAACTCACTCTCTCCACTTCTGCAGAACAATATCCACGAAATTCAACTTTACCCTATTAATCTCTGAAATCACTTAAAACACATATCAAGGCATCGAATGGTAATGAGAGAGGATTAAACATAGTAAATTTAAGGGCAAAGAAGCATGTTTTCAATCATAGCACAAAATTAGGAAGGAAAATGTAAAGCATGCGGATTATATGAATAAGTGATTTACATATTGTAGTTTAGTACTAATAAATAAGAAAAAGTATTATACATAAAAGAATAAGAAGTATTATTCTTGTAAAGTTTAGTAGGTCACTTATTATTTTTCTTATAATCTTGTAGTATGATAATTTTATTTGAACCAACGCTAGCTTGAAAAAAAATCTTCTCTTCTTGCAATATCTTTAATGAGGTTGTGTAATTGTGTTTGTAAAAAATGAAAATTTTAGGGTTAAATGTTGTCGTTTTTTTACTTTAATTTTAATTTTACAGCCTTTATATATATATATATATCAGATGGTGTTTTATAACTATTTTTTTGATAAATTTTGAGTTTTTTTTTTCATGTTTCAGATGTTTCTTTTTTTTTTAGATTTTTTTATAATTCTTTTTAATAGTTTTAGACAAGGTAGTCAGAATCGCGCATAAACTTGTGGAAACATACAATTATACGGCTTTTTTATATAAATAAATATTAAAAATATATTATTTACCAAAATACGCACCAGTAAAAAATATTCCGAAAATGCGCAAGGCCATATCAGATCCAGCGTCCACGAAATGGAGTTTCACTTTAACTTAGGTTCGGCAGCCGCGAAATGGACCTCACAGCAGCAGGTGGCATATCATGGTCGACGTACACGAAATGGGGAGGGGGCATCTCAGGTCTGGCGCTAGCGAAATGCCCAATACAGGGGGAGCATCCACGAATTGGGGCACTTTCCTATCTAACATCTAATGAGACAATTTCAGTGCCTTTAAGCCCTAATCAAAAGACACTCAAAGCTTACCCCTTAATATTAAATTGTTTTGTTCACAATTTTATTATACAATTATATTATAATGTGTTTATTATAATTAAACGATATTTTTAATTTTTTAATAAAATTTTTCATTTTTTTAAAAAGTAAAATTATATATTCTTATTTTTATGATTCAATTTAATATAAAAGATCCATATTAAGCACCTAATCTAACAATATTTTAATTTTTTTTTTTTCATTATACTTATCATACCGTGCAACTTCACTAGTTCTCAATGAAATTGATGCTGACATCTCTCAAATTAGTAAGGCCACAATAAATTGTTGGTAAATTGTTATATGTCTAAGTATCTTTGGTTCCAGGTTTTACCATTGCAATTCCCACAATAGAAACATGAATTTTTTTTTCCTCACAAAATTATAGTCAAATTGGATCATACATTTAATCGAATTATTTTAATAATATAACTCAAATTCTTGTAGTAAAATAAAAAATATAGTTCCTAATGAGAAATGAATAGAAGTTTAATTATCCTGGTAATTCGATAAAATTGACATACACTTGTTAAATTTTTTTATAGCGTTTGTTGCTCTGATCATTTTTTTTAGGTAAACAATAATTTTTATAAATAATTTAAATAATAAATTTTAGAGTTAATCTAACAAAATAAAAAAATACTCTACCTTTTAAATTATTTCTTGTTACGGATCCGGCCCACCGTTCCGGATCCAAGACCGAACCCAACACCGGTTCCCCGGGTCCGACCCGCTCCCCTCTTCTAGAAGGCCCGAAAACGGCACTCTCAGATTCCTAACCGACTTTCGAATTCAAACGTCTCCCTTATCTTAGCCAAATAAGATAAGATAAGACATTCATCATCACCTATAAATAAAGGGCCCAGGTCCCTTTAAGTAATCATTCATTCCACACACCTTATACCTCTCAGATCCGTTCTGACTTGAGCATCGGAGTGTCTTTGCAGGTACCTCCCCCCATCGCTCCAGTCAAGTGATCCGGCATCCGCCTCGACCCGCAGGTTCCCGATCCATCTCTCAACCCGTACCAGAGACATCTTGTACATTGGCGCCGTCTGTGGGGACCTGCGCCGACTAAATCGGAATGGGGGACATACCGGAAGAAGCCTCCTCAAGTCGGGAGGACTCTCGACCAAGAAATCCGACCCCAGAACATCAAGAGGTCACAAACCAAGCTAGGATAATGAGCGCTATCCACCACACAAACGACCGTATATTTACGGAACCGCGACACCCCGAGAACACGGGAGACAAAGCAGCTCAAATCATCCAAGATCTCTACCTCCGGGTCCAAGAGCTCGAAGGCAAATTGACCACCAAAAACAGATTCCATAACGAACACGGAAGCCATGCGACTTCCCGGTCAAAATCTCGTCACGGCAGGTCGCCGACTCGGCGACATGATACGAGGAACGGTCGCAGCACCTCGCGCGACCACAGACGGGAGAAATCGCCAGAACGGCAATACAGCAAAAGGCACAACCGTAGCGCTTCCCGAGACCTAAGCCACCAGCGTGACTCAGATGAAGAGCGGCGACACCGAGACACAAAACGAACGAGAAACGACCATATAATAATGGGCGCTACACCCTTTACAGAAAGAATCCTAAGAGCAAAACTCCCCAAAGGCTTCGACAAACCTACCGATATGAAGTACGATGGAACTAAGGATCCCCAGGAACACCTAACGGCCTTTGAAGCCAGAATGAACCTAGAAGGAGCGGCCGACGCGGTCCGATGCAGAGCCTTCCCGGTAACCCTCACCGGGCCAGCGATCAAATGGTTCAACGCCCTCCCAAACGAATCCATAGCCAGTTTCCACGATATTACACGAAAATTCATGGCCCAGTTCACTACTAGGATCACTAAAGCCAAACACCCCATCAGCTTGCTTGGGGTCACACAAAAACAAGACGAATCCACAAGAAAATACCTCGACCGCTTCAACGACGAATGCCTAACGGTCGACGGACTCACGGATTCCGTCGCAAGCCTTTGCCTGACCAATGGGCTAATGAACGAAGATTTTCGCAAACACCTCACCACCAGACCGGTATGGACCATGCATGAGATCCAGAACGTCACCAAAGACTACATCGACGACGAAGAAGTCAGCCAGGTCGTCGGGGCCAACAAGCGGTAGCACGGCAACACCCAACGCGGCAATTCGGCTTCTCACCATAACCCAACACCCAAAGAGAATCAACGGGACCACCCGAGGCCGACCAGCCGGCTACCGAGAATAGGCAAATTCTCTAATTACACGCCCCTAACTGCACCAATTACCGAGATATACCACCAAATAGCAGATCGAGGCATCATTCCGAAAGTCCGACAACTCAAGGAAAGGACAGGAGGCAACAAAACCCTCTACTACGAATACCACCGAGGTTACGGTCACAAAACACAAGATTGTTTCGACCTTAAAGACGCCCTTGAACAAGCCATACGAGACGGCAAACTCCCAGAATTTGCCAAAATCATCAGAGAACCGAGATGCGCGGAGAGAGACAGGTCACCGGAGAGAGAAGGACGTAACCCGAGAACCCAAAAGCAACCCCCTAGAGAAAGTCCAGAGGAAGACCCGACCATCATAGTAAACGTCATCACGGGCAAAGATGCACCATGCAAGTCAAAATCCACGATAAAAAAAGACCTCAAGGTAATGGCCGTCAGAAACCAAGCCCCAACTCCCGTGACCAACAAAGCAATAACCTTCCTGCCCGAGGACTGCCAGCACGGCACCGCAGCCGAAGACGCACCCTTCGTAATCTCGGCAAGAATTGGAACCGGACTAGTCCGAAGAATACTAGTAGACACCGGCGCAGATTCCAACATCCTCTTTCGAGGGGCCTTCGACAAGCTTGGGCTCCGCGACGAAAATCTCCAGACGCACCGCAACGGTGTCACGGGACTCGGGGACAACTTCCTCAAACCGGAAGGCTCCATCACACTCCCCCTCACCATAGGAACCGGCAACAAAGAGGAGGACAATCCTAGTCGAATTCGTGGTCCTAAAAGACTCCACTGCCTACAACGTCATCCTCGGAAGAAAGACAATCAATGACTTCTCGGCCATCATCTTTACCAAGTACCTCCTTATGAAGTTCGTAGCGGAGGACGACTCCATTGGGACCATCCATGGAGATCGGGAAGTCGCGGCAGAATGCGACAACACCAGCCTGGCTTTACGGAAAAAATCCCGCGACGCTGCAGGGATATTCCTAGCCGACCTAGACGCCCGACAAGACGGCCAACCTAGACCAGAACCGGAAGGCGACATGGAGAAACTGCAAATAGGACAAACCAAGGACGAGTACACCTTCATCAACAGGAACCTCCCCTATGACCTAAAAGAAGACCTTTCCCAATTTTTAAAACAAAACCAAGACCTGTTCGCTTTCACGCCAGCCGACATGCCGGGGATAGACCCCGACTTAATGTCCCACCGGCTAGCCGTAAACCCCAAAGCCAAACCCATAGCACAAAGAAGGAGAAAAATGTCAGCAGACCGAGCGGCCGAAGTCAAGAGACAAGTACAAGCCCTGCTCGAAGCAAACTTCATCCGAGAACTCCCCTACACAACCTGGTTAGCAAACGTTGTACTTGTAAAGAAATCCAACGGGAAATGGCGAATGTGTGTCGACTATACGGACCTCAACAAAGCCTGCCCAAAAGACGCCTTTCCCTTGCCGAACATCGACGGACTAGTGGACGCCGCATCCGAACATCGATACCTCAGCTTTATGGACGCATACTCCGGCTACAATCAGATACCCATGCACCGACCCGACGAGGAAAAAACGGCGTTCATCACCCCCGACGGCACGTACTGCTACACAGTCATGCCCTTCGGCTTGAAAAACGCCGGAGCAACGTACCAACGGCTCGTCAACAAAATATTCCAGAACCTATCCGGAACAAAACTAGAAGTCTACATAGACGACATGCTCGCCAAAACTGACTCCGGCGAACAACTCATCAGCGACCTCAAGGTCATAATGGACACCCTAAGAAGGCACCAAATGCGGCTCAACCCAACAAAATGCGCCTTCGGAATGGAGGCAGGGAATTTCCTCGGCTTCATGATCACAGAACGCGGAGTTGAAGCCAACCCAGAGAAATGTCGCGCCATCCTCGAGATGACGAGCCCAAAAAACCTACGCGACGTTCAGAAGCTCACCGGCCGACTAACAGCCCTATCTCGCTTTCTCGGAGCATCAGCCCAAAAAGCAATCCCTTTCTTCAAACTAATGAAGAAAGGAGCCCCCTTCATGTGGAAAGAAGAGTGCGAAGCGGCATTCCAACACTTCAAGAAAACCCTGGCAGAACCACCAATTCTCGCCAAACTCCAAACAGGGGAAACCCTGTACTTGTACCTCTCCATAACGGAAGAAGCACTCGCGGCGGCGCTCATCCGAGAAAACAAGAAAAAGGAGCAAAAACCTATATATTTCACAAGCAAAGTCCTACAAGACGCAGAGACCCGCTACTCGCGCCTAGAAAAACTAGCCTTCGCCCTCCTCACGGCGTCCCGACGCCTGCGGCAATATTTCCAAGCCCACCCCGTAACGGTTCGAACCGACCAAGCAGTTAAACAGGTACTACAGAAGCCCGACCTAGCAGGTAGAATGCTAGCATGGTCCGTCGAACTATCCCAATTCGACATCAAGTTCGAACCCCGATACGCAATCAAAGCACAGGCCATGGCCGACTTCATCGCCGAGATGACACCGGGAAACACCCCTCCCGAGTCATGGAAACTACACGTCGACGGCTCCTCAAACGTCACTTCCGGAGGCGCCGGAGTCATTCTGGAAAGCCAAAACGGCGTCGTGATCGAACAATTAGTCCGATACGATTTCCCGGTCTCAAACAACCAAGCAGAATACGAGGCCCTCCTGGCAGGCCTAACCCTAGCCAGCGAAGTCGGGGCAAAGGTCCTGGAAATCAACACGGATTCGCAAGTAGTCAATTCCCAAATCAACGGAGACTACCAAACGCGAGATCCCTTGTTACAACAATACCTCGCCAAGGTCAACAAACTAAAAGAAGAATTTGACCAGGTAACCATACAGCACATCCCCAGGGAAAGAAACGCCAGAGCCGACCTCCTCTCAAAACTTGCCAGCACCAAACCAGGACACGGCAACAAATCGCTAATTCAGGAGGTCGTCAAAACGCCGTCTGTATCCCTAACAGCCGACACCCACCTAACACACTCCCACCACAAGTCATGGACCTACCCCATCCTACAGTACCTCCTCAATAGAACACTGCCCGAAGACCCCAAAGAGGAAAAACGAATAAAAAGGGAGGCCGCCGGCTATACGGTCGTCGCGGGACAACTATACAAACGTGGACTCTCGCAACCCCTGCTCAAATGCGTCGAGCCCGGGAACACGGAATACATACTCCGCGAAATCCATGAAGGCTGTTGCGGCCACCACATCGGAGGTAAAACCCTTGCCCAAAAAGTCATCCGCGCCGGCTACTTCTGGCCCACGATCATCCGGGACTCCATGCAACTAGTGAAAAACTGCGACAAATGCCAAAGGCACGCCAACATCCACCAAGCCGCCCCGCACCAGCTCAGCATTATATCGGCAGAACGGCCATTCGGTACCTGGGGGATCGACCTTGTCGGACCTTTTCCCACGGCACCAGGCCAACTCCGATATCTCATCGTTGCCATAGACTATTTCACCAAATGGATCGAGGCCGAGCCACTAGCCTCTATCACCGCGACCCAATGTCGAAAATTCCTCTGGCGACAAATCATCACCCGGTTCGGGATCCCCGAGATCGTCATCTCGGACAACGGAACCCAGTTCGCCGACACAAAATTCAAGGAATTCCTAAGCGGACTACGCATATCCCACCGCTTTAGCTCGGTAGAACACCCCCAAACAAACGGGCAGGTGGAATCAGCAAACAAAATAATAGTCAAAGTCCTCAAGAAACGACTCGACGAAGCCAAAGGGCTATGGGCGGACGAACTCGGATCGGTCTTATGGTCGTACCGCACGACCCCCCAGACAGCTACCGGGGAAACCCCCTTTCGATTAACCTACGGCACGGAAGCTGTTATCCCAGTTGAAATCGGCGACCCAAGTCCGCGAAGAACAATCGGAGGCAACGACGAAGAAGCAGAACGAGACCTCACTGATGAAATAAGAAGCGTAGCCCATCTCAGAGAACTAGCCCTAAAACAAAGAATCAGCCTAAGATACAACCACGGAGTCATTCGGCGAGAATTCACAACAGACGACCTCGTCCTACGACGAAACGACATCGGTCCCCCAACCCCGGGAGAAGGGAAACTCGCCCCCAACTGGGAGGGACCATACAGAATCAAAGCTGCAATCGGGAAAGGAGCGTACAAGCTCGAACGGCTTAACGGTAACGAAGTCCCGAGAACGTGGAACGCCACCAACTTACGGCGATACTACTCCTAAGTCCCGACATCGGTCCCCCAACCCCCCTAGGTCGCCACCCCCCCTTCCGCCAACAACGGAGGGTTTTAACGAGGCCCACCCATCAATAAAATTCCATTACAAAGCTATCCCTAAATTCTTTATTTTTTTTACACAATGTCCCAAATACGGAACAAAATCACGGCTACAACTGGAGGACCGATCACCCTCCGAGCCCAACCCACGGATATCCATATAAACCCGACCACACGACGGTCCACTCATCCCAAATATGGGAAATTAACCAAACGGAATAGCTTTAAAATGGAACATACGAAAAGAGCCCGAACGGCTGAAAAAGTCATTAAAACAAAACCCAAAAAGCTACGGAGTCACGGTTACACGGCCCACGGCCAAACCAAAAGTATCCAAAAAACAAACCAAGTCTAAAAGAGCGGAAGAACAAAATTACAAAAGATAAAGCTACTCGAGGTCGACTATCCGGCCATCACGAACGGTCTTGAATGCTCCCATTATGGACACATCCACTCCCGGAGCAAGCACCAGGGCCTGCGCCTTCATCGTCTCCTCGGTAGCAGCAATCGCATCCTTAGCATCGGCCAGCAGTTCCGTTTTCTCCCTCTTCAATGCAGCAACCTCGGTATTCAGAGCCTCCGTCTCACCAAGAAGTACGGCAGCCCGGGAACCCGCATCGGAAGCCTTGCGCCGCTCCTCACCTAGCTGAGAAAGAAGTGAAGTCTCAACCTCGGAAAGCCGGAGAATCTCCGCCCCGGCTTCCTCAGAAGACTTCACCGCCTTCTCCCTCGCAATCTCGGCAGCCTCGAGTTCCTCCTTCAACTTAGCCACCTCAGCCTGAGATTGGCGAAGTTTCTTGTCCAATAAACCAACCTGAGCCATCACCGGCTCAGCCTTCCGAACAACAATAGCAGAGCGGAGGAGAGCACGATACACTGACTTGGCCTAGAACGAGACATCACAGCCATCAAAATAAGGCTCCGTACCGGGCATCAAGTGCTGATCAATGAAACCCGGGGCATCAAAACGACGATCCATCACACTAGGCACCAAACCCTCCTCCTCAAAAGTCTCGCTGCTCGGGTCCTCAGGCCTCCTTCTCTTCCGAGAAGCCTCAGCAGCCGTCACCACCACAACCTCAGGAGAGTCCGCAGGGCCAGGGGAAACTTGAACCTCGGCTCGCGCAGCCAAGGAAATCACCTCCTGAGAAACCGGTTGAGATTCCACGGCAGGATTGGAGACAGGGGTAGAAGGAGACGAAGATCCCTCCTCACGGCCCATCGCCGCCTTCAACCTAGCCAGAGAAGTCAGCCCACCAGCCATCTCAACTGAAAGAAACCAAAAACAACAAACATAGTTACAAAAACGGGAAAAATAGAACATATAAAATCGGGAAAAGAAGACAAGGCACACACCAATATACGCCCGACAAGCCTCGGGATCCCCCATAACGTCCCGAGGATTCAACGGACGCTCACCAAACAAATGCCACAAAACGTTGGCAACGTCCTTATCCTCCTGGGACAAACCATCGTAGGTGAATTTAGTTAGAATCGACGGGCCAGCTCGGAAATTCCAGTATGTCAGAAACCGACGTACGCCCTCCGGCGACAGCCAGAATGGATGGTGCCCCTGGACAGGATGCACCTTGAAATACTCCCATTTAAAACCATGAAAAGAATCCTCAAATAAGCCAAAAATACGGCGATGAGGCTGAGAACGGAAAGACATATACCCCTTCTTATGCTTCCCCTCCTTAGTCGGGAGAGTGCATAAGAAAAGAAAAAGAAAAATAGGAACGGAAGCCGGAAGGTCGAGATACCGGCACACCAACTCAAACGACCGCACAGCAGCCCAACTATTCGGGTGAAGTTGAGACGGCGCCACGGAGCACCGACTCAACAGATCCTGAACAAACGGCGAGAAGGGGAGTCGCACGCCGAGCCGAGTGAACATCGACTCATAAACCCACATCCAATCCGGAACGGTGGGGGAATGCAGATTCAAGTAACAAACACGCTCGTCGGCATCCGGGAGGACGAGCTCATACCGCCCCTCCTCATCACCACCACCACAGATGGCCCCCTGATCACGGAGCCGCTGAAGGTCGTCCTCCGTCATCCGCGACGGAACGCCCCATACATCACTAGTCACCCAACCATAACGATTGGGAACGCCCCTGGAAGGGGCTACTGGAGCTCCCACACCCTCATTTCTCCGCCGTTGCATACCTAAAACAGGGAGGAGCACCACCATTAGCCTGCTAACCCTAGACAGAAGCAAGACAGAAACCTACACACCACTACCAAACCAACACGGCGGTACACCGCCATCACCGAATGAACACGGCGGTGCTCAGCCCCTCCAAAAACTCAAAAACTACCCCCCCCCCAAAGAAACTAGTTCAACGCAAAACTAAAAACAGGCAGAGCAATGCATGGCAAAAGACAGAGCAGCATTCACAAAATAACAGGAAAGAATAAGCAAAACGTGCTAACCTGGTAATGCAGAAGGAACACTTGAGAAAGCTCGAAAAGCAGAAGTAGCAAGCAAAAACCAAAAAACAAAAAACCATAGAGAAAGGAGGAGACTTTCTGTTCAGATAGAAATTCTTCAGAAGAGAATGGAAAAAGAAAAAAGAAAGTAAAACGAGCGAGGGAACTGAAATAAAAACCCAAAACGGTTTCAAAGAGAGGGGTGAAAAGACACAATTGCCCCTAGGCGTAGTTAAAGCTAGTAGGGACAGAAGAAGAAAAGCGTCCCTTCACATTTAATGACCCTCCCTCGAAAAAAGAAGCTAATAAAGCCTCGAAGAACGCAACAGACGCGGCAAAATCGGAGGAGTCACGTCAAACCAAAAAACGGTCAGACGAGCCTTCAGCGAAATCGGAGCCGAGACACCGATCTCCCTCCAAAAAACCAAACGAACTCCCGAGACAAACTGAAGCCCACGGTCAAGCATCGCGCCTTTCAACGACAGACCGACCTTGTTCGCTCTCCCGCTGCGGGGGCAACTGTTACGGATCCGGCCCACCGTTCCGGATCCAAGACCGAACCCAACACCGGTTCCCCGGGTCCGACCCGCTCCCCTCTTCTAGAAGGCCCGAAAACGGCACTCTCAGATTCCTAACCGACTTTCGAATTCAAACGTCTCCCTTATCTTAGCCAAATAAGATAAGATAAGATATTCATCATCACCTATAAATAAAGGGCCCAGGTCCCTTCAGGTAATCATTCATTCCACACACCTTATACCTCTCAGATCCGTTCTGACTTGAGCATCGGAGTGTCTTTGCAGGTACCTCCCCCCATCGCTCCAGTCAAGTGATCCGGCATCCGCCTCGACCCGCAGGTTTTCGATCCATCTCTCAACCCGTACCAGAGACATCTTGTACATTTCTTAAACTTTAACATGAGAATAACTATTTATACACTTAGTGAATTGAACATCAAGCTATTATTAATTGTATATAAGTAAATCGAATAAAAAAAAAGCATCCCAGTAAAAATAATGAACATAATTATCTGTATACCTATTGAATTAAATATCTGATATGTCCATTGTTCACATTATTTAGTATTATCAATTTTCTTTTTTTTTTTCATACCCCTTCCTTTTTCTTAAAACTCTACGGGCTTTTTTATATAAATAAACATGGAAAAAACATTAATTCCAGGAATACGCATGGCTTAAATTAATGACTGAAATACGCATGGCCAACTCAACCTCGCCGGCCACGAAATGGAGTTCCATACCAAATCGCAAGTGGCGCCCACGAAATGGAAGAGAGTGAAGTAGGGACCATATCAGCTGTGTCGGGCACGAAATGGGGGAGCAGCCATTTTGTGGCTGGCACCCACGAAATGGGTATTCCAAGGGGGGCGGGCACGAATTGGTGCACCTCAGGTGTACCGGCCACGAATTGGTACCGTAATTTTTCTATATAAACGCTCGTGGATCAACGGCGAAAGGAACCATTATCACTCTCTTCTCACACTCCAAACTAGCCCTCAACCTCTGCACCCTCATTCTTTCTTTAAAATTTCCAGGTAGTAATATTGGTCTGCTATTTGTATGGCTGCGGAGAATGTTTACATGATTATATATCCTAATAGAGAAATTTCTCATACAGCAGAAGGTATTACATTCGTTTACGACGATCCATTGTGGATAATGATTCCACCACAAACATCGTTGCAAGATTTGAAGAAGCCCCATCTCCTTTCTGCCAGCCACAAAATGAAAAAGCCTGCTGCTCTTCCCTGCATTTCGTGGGCGCCACTTGCGATTTGGTGTGGAACTCCATTTCGTGGCCGGCGAGGTTGAATTGACCATGCGTATTTCAGTCATTAATTTAAGCCATGCGTATTCCGAGAATTAATGTTTTTCCAATGTTTATTTATATAAAAAGCCCAAACTCTACGCATTATTTTGGTTTTTTCAACCAGTTAACCAAAGTCATCCCCTTCTTGCCATCCTCCTTACTCCACAAGAACCTTCGCTGTAATGAAATAAGTTTCTCCTGAACACCCTTCGGCATCTTATATAAACTTAAATAATATACCGGGAGGCTATTCAGAACTGCTTTGATGAGCACAAGCTTCCCCGCTTTGTTGAGTGTCTTTGATTTCCATAAGCTGAGCTTCTCTTTCACTTTGTCTATAATTGACTTCCAAGTCTTGACTAACCTTGGGTTAGCTCCTAAGGGATTCCAAGGTACCTGATCGGGAGAGTAGCCTCTTTGCACCCCAACAAGCTGCACATACTTTGAACCCACTATTGTTCACAGTTGACTGGGATCAAGTTGGATTTGTCAAAGTTGATACTTAGCCCCAACATCACCTCAAATCTACGCATTATTTTGGTTTTTTCAAATGCAAAATAATGATTCATCATCTTTTAACATAGAAAATTGTAAATTCCTCTGTTTTGCCATAATCAATCCACCAAAGCTACCACAAGAATTATTTGACGCTGCTGTAAATGACTCATTGAAATCACCACATGTTAAAGTATAGAGATGATGAAATTTTTTTATTTTTTTGACTTATTTATTAAGTAATGAATTAGATATGTGGTTTTACTAGTGTTATTATATTATCACTGGTTTGGTACTTTTTGTTTTTTTTTTTTTGAAACAAAGAAGCTCAACACAAACATGGAGCACAAAGTAGTGACAATAACAAAATAAAAATAAAATAAAACCAACAAGAACAAACAAGAATGGAGATAGAGGATCACCTTGTCGCAAATCTCTTTCCATCTTGAACGGCTTTATTGGCGACCCATTTATCAACACCGACATAGAAGTTGTGCTAACACACTCCATAACCCACTCTCTCCACTTCTGCAGAACAATATCCACGAAATTCAACTTTACCCTATTAATCTCTGAAATCACTTAAAACACATATCAAGGCATCGAATGGTAATGAGAGATGATTAAACATAGCAAATTTAAGGGCAAAGAAGCATGTTTTCAATCATAGCACAAAATTAGGAAGGAAAATGTAAAGTATGCGGATTATATGAATAAGTGATTTACATATTGTAGTTTAGTACTAATAAATAAGAAAAAGTATTATACATAAAAGAATAAGAAGTATTATTCTTGTAAAGTTTAGTAAGTCACTTATTATTTTTCTTATAATCTTGTAGTATGATAATTTTATTTGAACCAACGCTAGCTTGAAAAAAAATCTTCTCTTTTTGCAATATCTTCGACAAAGAAACTTATAAACCACACCTTATGTTCCTCCTTTCTACCTGTAGCACCTGTCCAGCTTTCAAAGTGTTCCTTGAGGGTACTCGGAACAGACCATTTTCTGCCAAAATCAGATAGCCAAGTGCACCACACTTGTCAGGTAAATTTACAGCCAAGAAACAAGTGGTGAATATATTCCACATCATGATTACATAATACGCACACATTCTCATCCTGATTAACAATTTCGAGACGACACAACCTTTCCTTTGTGTTCACCCTGCCTATTAAAGCGAACCAGGAAAGCAACTCCACTCTTGGGGGGACTAAGCCTTTTCAAATAGTCTTCGTGAAGCTATAGCTTGTTATCTCTTCCAGTAATGTTTCCACCTGCAAGACCTGCACAAATGAGTTAGTAGAAAAAATGCCTTGCTTGTCAAACTTCCAGACAACTCTATCCTCTCTATCAAAAGCTAGTTTAATCGGTCTCAAAGCATCATGTAGTTGATTCACCAATTCCAACTCCCATTGGAAAAGCTCACGCCTCCACTGGAAGTTCCAAATCCACTCTAACCCATCCCAGAAACCATAGTTCCCTATGACAGATTCTTTTTGATCTGAAACTGAGAAAAGCCTTGGAAACCTTTCCTTTAGAGGACCACCACTTAGCCACACATCTTCCCAAAAAAGAGTTTCTTGCCATTGCCAATATCCATAGACAAGCCATTTATCATCTTGTCTCTTATATGTTGCTCCCTGATCTGTAACTGACAGATATCCTTCCACGGGCCCCCTCTAGTAGGTAAAGTCTGGGAAGATAATAATTTAGTAGGAGAGAGACTATTACATGAGCAAACCACCTTCTTCCACAACGGACCCTCCTCTTTTGAGAACCACCACCACCACTTAAACAGGAGAGCTGTGTTACGAAGCATCGCATTACCAACTCCTAGCCCACCTAACTTTTTTGGAGCTTAGACCAATTTCCAGTTAACCAAAGTCATCCCCTTCTTGCCATCCTCCTTACTCCACAAGAACCTTCGCTGTAATGAAATAAGTTTCTCCTGAACACCCTTCGGCATCTTATATAAACTTAAATAATATACCGGGAGGCTATTCAGAACTGCTTTGATGAGCACAAGCTTCCCCGCTTTGTTGAGTGTCTTTGATTTCCATAAGCTGAGCTTCTCTTTCACTTTGTCTATAATTGACTTCCAAGTCTTGACTAACCTTGGGTTAGCTCCTAAGGGGATTCGAAGGTACCTGACCGGGAGAGTAGCCTCTTTGCACCCCCAACAAGCTGCACATACTTTGAACCCACTGTTGTTCACAGTTGACTGGGATCAAGTTGGATTTGTCAAAGTTGATACTTAGCCCCAACATCACCTCAAAACTACGAAGCAGCCTCTTGTAATTTTTAATAGTCTCCTCCTCTGGTGGACAGAATAATACAGTATCATCAGCAAACTGGAGATGTGACAGTTCTATATTGTCTCTCCCAACAAGTAATGGAGCTATCCGACCGTTCCTGACTGCCACTCCAATCATTCTATGTAGGACATCCACAACAAGAACAAACAAGAATGGAGATAGAGGATCACCTTGTCGCAAATCTCTTTCCATCTTGAACGGCTTTATTGGCAACCCATTTATCAACACCGACATAGAAGTTGTGCTAACACACTCCATAACTCACTCTCTCCACTTCTGCAGAACAATATCCACGAAATTCAACTTTACCCTATTAATCTCTGAAATCACTTAACACACATATCAAGGTATCGAATGGTAATGAGAGATGATTAAACATAGCAAATTTAAGGGCAAAGAAGCATGTTTTCAATCATAGCACAAAATTAGGAAGAAAAATGTAAAGCATGCGGATTATATGAATAAGTGATTTACATATTGTAGTTTAGTACTAATAAATAAGAAAAAGTATTATACATAAAAGAATAAGAAGTATTATTCTTGTAAAGTTTAGTAGGTCACTTATTATTTTTCTTATAAACTTGTAGTATGATAATTTTATTTGAACCAACGCTAGCTTGAAAAAAAATCTTCTCTTCTTGCAATATCTTTAATGAGGTTGTGTAATTGTGTTTGTAAAAAATGAAAATTTTAGGGTTAAATGTTGTCGTTTTTTTACTTTAATTTTAATTTTACAGCCTTTATATATATATATATATCAGATGGTGTTTTATAAAAAAGTATTGTATGTGTCACATATTTAAACTAGTCATAAACAATTGAGAGTTAAAAGAAAAATAACGTCGCACACTTTTTAAAATATTATTCCTAGTCAAATCAAAAAGTAATGAGAAAGAATATTCAAACTGTAATTCCGATATTAAATTTTTTAAAATAATAAACAGAATTTAAAACAGAATTAGCATATTTACCAATATTACTAATCCTTTAAAGAATGAAGAATGAAAACTCAACCTTAAAAATAGATCAATGCATAACCTCAAAATAAAATAAAACTTAGATTAATAATCCATGAAAATAAAAACAAAACTCCTAATCCCCTTAACAAAGGAATTAGTGACTCATAGAAAAAGATGAAAAATGGCATAGGGACGAGCGACGGCGACGGCATAGTGACGAGTAAGGGTCGGGTTGCGCCATTAAAGAGCAAGCCATCGACAATAGAGAGCAGAGCAGATCTTGTAGAGGACTCGACCCAATGACAAAATGAAAGAAGTAGGCAGACGAGCACAAGACAGAGACAGACGAGGTACGATAAAGCCAAGGCAGCTAAGACAAGATACGGAAAGAAGAGGACAAAGAAGGATTTGAGAGGCGACTAAACACTAGCGGTGCAAGGATGAGGAAGAGAAGAAGGAAAAGAGAGAAAGAAGGAAGTCACAGTGATTCCGATGACGATGACGAGTTGGTCCTGGTGGCGACGATGATGTCATGCTTTAAGGAGAGTGACTGTACAGAGAAAGAATGTAGGAGAATGTCCTAAGTAATTTTCATCAAAGGGTAGAGTTGAATTTTTAAATTTTGATAGAGGGTAATTTAAGAAAGAAATATTAGTAAAATTTTAGTTTTCGTCTCCAAAGATTTCAGCTCTATATATTCTTGAGTTTTTTTTTTCATGTTTCAGATGTTTCTTTTTTTTTTAGATTTTTTTATAATTCTTTTTAATAGTTTTAGACAAGGTAGTCAGAATCGCGCATAAACTTGTGGAAACATACAATTATACGGCTTTTTTATATAAATAAATATTAAAAATATATTATTTACCAAAATACGCACCAGTAAAAAATATTCCGAAAATGCGCAGGGTCATATCAGATCCAACGTCCACGAAATGGAGTTTCACTTTAACTTAGGTTCGGCAGTCGCGAAATGGACCTCACAGCAGCAGGTGGCATATCATGGTCGACGTACACGAAATGGGGAGGGGGGCATCTCAGGTCTGGCGCCAGCGAAATGCCCAATACAGGGGGAGCATCCACGAATTGGGGCACTTTCCTATCTAACATCTAATGAGACAATTTCAGTGCCTTTAAGCCCTAATCAAAAGACACTCAAAATGCTCTCCCAAATAATAAATAATAGTATTAATAATACCAAAAGTGCATAACTTTGCTGTGTTAATGCTTTCTTGGCCATTCATTTAAAATAAGAACTATAAAAAGGTACCAATGACTTCATCAAAGCAGCACTAAGGATATTGAAATTAAATCCTTAATATATTGTTAGTGGTTATTTTTCAAAAAATTTAGAACCAATTCAATAATAATTTTATAAAATTAATTTTTAACATAAGTAAATCAGACATAGTTGTCATGTATTATTATTGAATTGGTCCTAAATTTTTTAAAAATTTAACTGTTAAGTGTATATTTGATACAAATCGAAAATTTTGTAACAAAATTAAAATAAAATCAAACTTACGGATATTTTTAATAAATTTCAAAAACAAAAATATACTTTACTCAATTTTTTTATTTTTATTTTTAATATTTTTTGTGCTTAGATTCTTTTATAGAAAATTAGGAAAAATTAAATTTTAATTCTTTGTCTTTTTGTAATTCCAAAAAAAAAAAAAACAAATGAACACAAACCAAACAAATATTTAATAATTTTATTTTAATACATTATTAGCATAAAATAAATTTAAATATGTGTTTCTAATTATGTAATGTTATGTCCACAAAAATAACCATATGCGTGAATGGTCATAAAAAAAACACCAATATGATTAAATAATTGTATAAACAATAAAACTAAACCGCTTGTTTTAATTTCTTGACATATAGAATTTTAACTAGGGTTATCCAAGGTCCCCAACAATCATTTGGCTATGTTTGTTTACGAGGATACGATAAGACAAGACACTGAAAATAAGATATAAAAGACAGAGACATTAAATTTAGTATTTTTGTATTCTGTTTGGTAATAAAATAAAATAAATTATAAAAATCTAATTTATTCTATTTTTTTCATTAAAAAAATTGAGAAAAAAAATATAATAATAAAAATATAATTATAAAAAATTAACAAAAATAATAAAAAAATAAAAAATAAGTGTTTCTATGTTCTTCTTATTAAAATAGATACAACATATATTAATTTAGTATCTTTGAATACAATATCTCTATTAATATCTCATCTATTAAATATAATTTTATATCTCAATGTCTCTATCTCAATATCATGTTCCCGTAAACAAACGCAACATTTATTATGCTGCATGTGCAAGCTTGTAAGAAGATTAAGAGAGTGTGTGAGAAAGTTGAGGAGGCAAGTGTCTTTAGTCTTCAATTTGGGTGGACCATATTGCTATATGTGTGTTAAAGAACCTAGGCTTCAATGAGAATCATCGAAAGTAGTTGGTAAAGTGAAACCTTTTGGACTTTCGGTAACAGCTACTACAATCAATTTGTTTGAAATTTTTCATTTTTGTACATTCCATTAAACCCAAGTTAATGTCTCGAGTTCATTGTCAACAAAACAATCATACTTTGATATACTTTTTCATTGTAATTTCTCAATCCTTTGCTACAGTGAGAAACTTCAAAATTAACAACACAGCAGCATGTAAAAGCGCAACACATCAACATCATCATCAAACAGTTGAGCATTAGCAAGAGCGGAGCAACCTAAATCCACTAAAAACAAGATACTGAGTGAAACCCTAGCATAGATCGTGAAACCGAATTTTCCAAACTAGAACTACACAATAGAAAAAAACGAATTAGAATTCAGGATTGAGCTGTAGCAATCAGCAGTAAAATAACTCATATGAATCCAAAATACATCAAACAGGTAAAACAAGCAGCCAATCAATATGGTTCAGGCAACATTGAGCAAAATAAGACAACTCAAATCAGCACCAAACAGTGAGAAACTTTAAAATTAACAACACAGCAGCATGTAAAAGCGCAACACATCAACATCATCATCAAACAGTTGAGCATTAGCAAGAGCGGAGCAATTCTCAGACCTAAATCCACTAAAAACAAGATACTGAGTGAAACCCTAGCATAGATCGTGAAACCGAATTTTCCCTAGATCGTGAAATAGAGTACAACAACACATACACATTAACATAGAACATGAAACAGACGGAACTACCTACTCCCTACTCTCCACACACATGGCCTCATTCCAACGATAAACACACCCCCAAACCCTAAGTAATCTAACCCGAGAATACCCACTGCAGCGACAGCTACCAAACTGAAAAGAAGGAACAAAAACATACCTACTCAAACCCTATCGGTAATGCTCCAGCGAATCCTCACGTCCCTTTCTTCCACTTCCTCGTCCTCGCCTCCACTCTTCGGTTTCAGTCCATCAACATCTCCGGTCCTCTCCGATCATGGGTTAGGGCACAACGTATTGGATTTCCTTTACCAAGCCTTGTGAATAAGAAACCAAGCGTTATGAATAAGAAACGTTAAGGGTTTCTTGTCCAAGGAAAGAAATCAAGCATTTCCCGCGAAATAAAAAAAGGGTAGAATTGTCATTAAAAAAATTTTAATTACAAATGACGAAATTAAATACAAATGAAACATTAAGGACGATTTTAATGGTAAAATAATAAGAGGGATGAATTCGATTCTGACACTAAACTTAAGGGACCATAATCGTACTTACCCCTTAATATTAAATTGTTTTGTTCACAATTTTATTATACAATTATATTATAATGTGTTTATTATAATTAAACGATATTTTTAATTTTTTAATAAAATTTTTCATTTTTTTAAAAAGTAAAATTATATATTCTTATTTTTATGATTCAATTTAATATAAAAGTTCCATATTAAGCACCTAATCTAACAATATTTTAATTTTTTTTTCATTATACTTATCATACCCGTGCAACTTCACTAGTTCTCAATGAAATTGATGCTGACATCTCTCAAATTAGTAAGGCCACAATAAATTGTTGGTAAATTGTTATATGTCTAAATATCTTTGGTTCCAGGTTTTACCATTGCAATTCCCACAATAGAAACATGAATTTTTTTTTCCTCACAGAATTATAGTCAAATTGGATCATACATTTAATCGAATTATTTTAATAATATAACTCAAATTCTTGCAGTAAAATAAAAAATATAGTTCCTAATGAGAAATGAATAGAAGTTTAATTATCCTGGTAATTCGATAAAATTGACATACACTTGTTAAATTTTTTTATAGCGTTTGTTGCTCTGATCATTTTTTTTAGGTAAACAATAATTTTTATAAATAATTTAAATAATAAATTTTAGAGTTGACCTAACAAAATAAAAAAATACTCTACCTTTTAAATTATTTCTTAAACTTTAACATGAGAATAACTATTTATACACTTAGTGAATTGAACATCAAGCTATTATTAATTGTATATAAGTAAATCGAATAAAAAAAAACATCCCAGTAAAAATAATGAACATAATTATCTGTATACCTATTGAATTAAATATCTGATATGTTCATTGTTCACATTATTTAGTATTATCAATTTTCTTTTTTTTTTTTCATACCCCTTCCTTTTTCTTAAAACTCTACGGGCTTTTTTATATAAATAAACATGGAAAAAAAATTAATTCCAGGAATACGCATGGCTTAAATTAATGACTGAAATACGCATGGCCAACTCAACCTCGCCGGCCACGAAATGGAGTTCCATACCAAATCGCAAGTGGCGCCCACGAAATGGAAGAGAGTGAAGTAGGGGCCATATCAGCTGTGTCGGGCACGAAATAGGGGAGCAGCCATTTTGTGGCTGGCACCCACGAAATGGGTATTCTAAGGGGGGCGGGCACGAATTGGTGCACCTCAGGTGTACCGGCCACGAATTGGTACCGTAATTTTCCTATATAAATGCTCGTGGATCAACGGCGAAAGGAACCATTATTACTCTCTTCTCACACTCCAAACTAACCCTCAACCTCTGCACCCTCATTCTTTCTTTAAAATTTCCAGGTAGTAATATTGGTCTGCTATTTGTATGGCTGCAGAGAATGTTTACATGATTATATATCCTAATGGAGAAATTTCTCATACAGCAGAAGGTATTACATTCGTTTGCGACGATCCATTGTGGATAATAATTCCACCACAAACATCGTTGCAAGATTTGAAGAAGCCCCATCTCCTTTCTGCCAGCCACAAAATGAAAAAGCCTGCTGCTCTTCCCTGCATTTCGTGGGCGCCACTTGCGATTTGGTGTGGAACTCCATTTCGTGGCCGGCGATGTTGAATTAGCCATGCGTATTTCAGTCATTAATTTAAGCCATGCGTATTTCGAGAATTAATGTTTTTCCAATGTTTATTTATATAAAAAGCCCAAACTCTACGCATTATTTTGGTTTTTTCAAATGCAAAATAATGATTCATCATCTTTTAACATAGAAAATTGTAAATTCCTCTGTTTTGCCATAATCAATCCACCAAAGCTACCACAAGAATTATTTGACGCTGCTGTAATTGACTCATTGAAATCACCACATGTTAAAGTATAGAGATGATGAAACTTTTTTATTTTTTTGACTTATTTATTAAGTAATGAATTAAATATGTGGTTTTACTAGTGTTATTATATTATCACTGGTTTGGTACTTTTTGTTTTTTTTTTTTGAAACAAAGAAGCTCAACACAAACATGGAGCACAAAGTAGTGACAATAACAAAATAAAAATAAAATAAAATAACGTCTGTTATATCCACCTAGTAACTTGTCAGAGCGAATATATATGCATCCCAATGTTATCTCCAGTATTGCCATCAACAACAAAAAGGATTTTCACACCTCCACTCCTTGTAGTTAAATCGCGTCATGTTGATGATGTCTTCGACACTTTTACTTTTATTCTGAAACAACCTCCTGTTCCTTTCCAGCCAGACGTTCCATACAATGACAAAGAAACTTATAAACCACACCTTATGTTCCTCCTTTCTACCTGTAGCACCTGTCCAGCTTTCAAAGTGTTCCTTGAGGGTACTCAGAACAGACCATTTTCTGCCAAAATCAGATAACCAAGTGCACCACACCTGTCAGGTAAATTTTATGTATATGATTTATGAAAGGACAAATATGGAATAATATTTTTGGGTTTCTCTTTCCTCAGTTTTCCGTCCATAGTTGGAAGGAAAAATTTTAATTGGGACCCACTCTTAATTTTGAACTGTTTTAGTTTTTCACTCAAAATTTCATTCCAAACAAACAGGGAAAAATAAACGTTTTTCCTCTCACTTTCTTCCTTTTATTTTCTTTCCCTTGATTTTCAGTCCAAACAAACAATACCTTAATGTTAGTGTTGCATGCAAAAGCCAATAGCAATATCAAATTTTTGTGAACAAGAAGTTCCAAAACAAGGATGAAAATTTTACAAAATGAAATAAAAAGGGGATTAAAGGAGCTTACCGAATTAGGGATTTTGAAAGAAGTGGGTATTGGAGGATCTTTAGAAATAGAGGAAGAAGTATTTATTGAGTGAATTTGATTAGATTTGTTATGAGCGCGAAATAAGATATGCACGTCGTACGCGTTTGCTGCTCTCACACGTTGACACGTGGATATTCCGAAATTGTTGCCCCTCCTCGATTTTAGGCACAGAATCTTATTGGCTTCCTCACTAACTACTAACTTATAATCTAAGCAACTTTCTTGTGGATTTTCATCTTTGTAGTACAAAAAAAAATTTTTTCTGACTTTTTAACTTAAAAATACATAAAATTTTAATTAATTAAAAATATGAAATATATTTTTTATTTTTTAAATACAAGATTTTTAAATTTTTTTAAAGATTTTATTTATTTTCATACTTAAGAAGTAAGAAATATTTTTATATTTTAATTAATTAATATTTTATTTATTTTTGAGTTAAGAGATTAATGATTTATTTATCTTTTTCACTCTAACATTTTTTTAGAAGGAGAAATGTCAAATGAAAAATTACATAACTTTGTTTTTCTAAGAGTGTAATTTTGATGTATCAAGGATATAAAATATTTTTTTAATGACTATTACTGCAATAATTGAAAAGAAGTTTTTTTAATGTGATATATGTAATTGGATGTATAAAAAATTTATTTATATCGTATATGAGAATTAAATTCTTCTTTTAGTAACCAAAAAAAAAAAAAGAATTATATAATTTAAACTAGTTTTTTTTTTTGGACATGGGCCATTAAGGTCCGAGCTACCCAACAGAACAACACAGCCCAATCCCAGCCCAACCTAAATATCCTAATTCATTCAATCTATTTTGAAGCGCACACACATTTTCATATCTTTTTCCCCTCAAATGATGCAGCACCAACTATGAGGATTCATTGGATTGTGAAGCTGATCGATGTCCTTCTTCTGTAATCCATGTAAAACTATTGCCTGTGTATCAATGCTGCATTTTATCTAATCATTGGGTGGTGGATGCCAGGTAACTTTTCTTTCTCCTCTTCTTGTAGTATGTGTTGTTGCATTTAATTTCTCAGCAGCTCTCTCTGCATGCTCATGCTCTAGTAATCTAGCCTTGAATATGTCCATGTTTGGGTTTAATTCTATTTTCTGGTGAATTATTTGATTTCTTGCTTTCCACACCTCCCACATGAGAAATCCTGCTTTACTAATGTAGTATATGTAATCCTTTCCCATACACTTTCATTCTGTTGATAAGTTCTAGCATCCAATATCCTAGTGAGGAGACTGTTTGTGTATTGGGGCTCCATTGAATTTGAGCTCCAAACCATACAGCTCTCATCCATGGACATAATAACATGGGCCATCCTGTTCTTGGACCGAGTCACTCTGGGTAACATTTAGAGCTTTTGCCTCAGATCACATATGATCTGGCTAAGAGACATTTCTTTTTTATATTATCGATGAAATATGAGAACAGGTGATGTTTTCTATATAGCTCGTCTCTTCACATATCTTACTCTTTCTATTGATTCTTACTTTCATTGTGCATAATACGCAGAATTTCTAATGGTGGTTGCATGCTCCAATTTAAATGAAGGTTCCCTAATTCTGCTTCTCTGGCCACTTTATGTGCAAGAAGATTTCCTTCTCTGGGAGTCCAAGTTATGCCCCTACCAGGTAATTGTTCCAATAACAACTGAATGTCCTGAATAATTGCCCATGCTTCACCACTTGGACTCTTGGATTTAATTGCTTGTATGATTTTTAGATTATCTGATTCAATGAGAACTTTTTCCATGAACAAATTATTTGCAATGATTAGAGCTTGTCTGATTGCTAAAGCTTCTGCTACTGTGACTGAGTTTGCTTGAATTAATCCTGTGAAACCTAATAAAATCTTTCCTTTATTATCTCTATACACCACTGCTATAGCTCCTTTGCCTGTATTCTTTTTGAAAGAAGCATCCACATTTGCTTTGATCCAATCCGCAGGGGTGGCCTCCAACGAACCTCTCTCGTTCCTTTTTGAACCTGTCTTTCTTTTAAATTTATCTTCTTTTTCGCTATTCTCCAAAACAGATTTTCCATTAGTTTAGCCCTCTTTATAGTCCAGCAAGAATTAATTTCTTGCTGCTGGTACACTTTCTGATTTCTAGTCTTCCATATCTCCCACACCAGAAATCCTATTTTACTAATTCTTTTATTTTCCTCCTCCCCCCTACTAATTTGATTTTTTGTATGATAGTCATAAACCAGTCTCCAAACTCAGTAACTGTTTCTGTTGTTGGAATACACTGACAATCAGCTCCGAACCATGCAGCCCTTGTCCACTCACATAGCAATAACGCATGCTCTGTTGTCTCCACCTCTTTAGTACAAATCTGGCATATAGGACTCCCAGCAATTCTCTTCTTGAACAAATTTAAATTTACCGGCACGATATCATGGGCTGCCTTCCACAAAAATGATTTGATTTTAGAGGGAACTTCCATTTTCCAAATTTCTTTCCATAACTCCCTCCTAGCATCACTTGTGGATGGGCTCCCATGATCTCGAGATTGAAATTCTCCTTTTGCTGCGAAATAACCTGTCTTTATGGTATATATACCATCATCTCTTGCAGGCCAGTATAAATCATCCTCCTTATTCACAAAACTAATTGGGGTTCTAATAATAGCATCACAAATTTTTGGCGAAAACATGCTTCTGATTTTTCTCTCATTCCAACCCCTTCCCTCTTCAATGAGCTCTTCAACTTTCTGATTATCTTGTCTACCATTCCCCAGCACCTTATCTACTTCAGCTATCCAATTATCCCTCCATATATTAATTTTTGACCCATTTCCAACACTCCACTTTCCTTTCATCCTTAGCAATTCTCGTCCATGCAGAATGCTTTTCCATATCCACGAAGAATTCTTCCCAACCTGTGCCTCCCAGAAATTGCCCTTTGGGTAATAGACAGCTTGTAGAATTTTTACCCAAATTGCATCAGGATTCTTCAAAGCTCTCCATGCTTGTTTTGCAAGATGCGCTATATTCTGCATTTCTAAGTCATTGAAGCCCAATTCCCCTTCGATCTTGCTCTTTGTTATTATATTCCAATTCTTCCAATGAATACCTCTATCCTTTCCGGATGTCGCCCACCAAAATCGCGCTACTCTTGAATTGATTCTCTTGCAAAACTGCTTGGGAAATTTTATCACATTCATAGCGTAAGCTGGTATGGCTTGTACAACTGCTTTAATCAGAATTTCCTTGCCAGCTTGGTTCAGTAACCTCTCTTTCCATCCTTCAAGCTTGTTCAAAATTCTCTCTTCTATCCACGACAAAGCCCGATTTAAAGATCTTCCCCAAATTGCAGGTAGTCCTAAATATTTTCCTGGGGATTCCCACGATGACATATTTAGTATCTCTTCAATGCATACTCTTATTTGCATTGAGACTTGATGTCCAAAGGTAATACCAGATTTATCTAAATTTATTCTTTGCCCCGAGGCCTCTGTATATTCATTAAGGACTGTTATTATCTGATAAGCCTCTTCTTCTTTTGCTTTGGCAAAAATAATGCAATCATCTGCAAATAAAAGATGCGTAATTGTTGGGGCTGTTGGGGCAATTCTTAGGCCTGAAATTCTATCTTCTTTTTGTGCTTCCTCCATTAATATAGTAAACACTTCCACTGCAAGAATAAAAAGATAGGGCGAAAGCGGATCTCCTTGTCGTAATCCTCTTTGTGGTTTCACTTTCCTTGACAAGTCCCCATTGATTTTGAACTGGTAGTTGGCACTTTTAACACACTCCATCACTAATCTTACCCACCGTTCATGAAATCCGAAAGCTGTGATGACCCGTTCCAAGAAGTCCCACTCCACTCTATCATATGCTTTGTTCATATCTAATTTAACCGCCATATCTTGAGATCCATTTCTACCTTTTTTGTTGAGGCTATGATATATTTCCTGCACAATGACTAAATTATCTTGAATGAGACGCCCTCCCACGAATGCACTCTGTATTGGTGATATTATTTTCTCCATTATTCCCTTAAGTCTTAACACTATGACCCTTGCCAATATTTTGTAAATAAAATTACAACAACTAATGGGTCTTAGTTGGTTAAGACTTTCGGGGTTCTTGATTTTGGGTATTAATACAACTGTAGTTTCCCTAATACACTCCGGTATGTATCCATTTTTGAAGAAACTTCTCACTGCTTCACACACTTCCTTGCTAATGACATCCCAGTACTTATGATAAAACAATCCATTCAAACCATCAGGCCCGGGTGCTTTGAGACTTCCCATACTGAATGCTGCTTTTTTAACTTCTTCATCTGAAACTTCCATCAACAGCTCGTTATTCATCTCTTCTGTAACCCTCTTAGGGATTTTTCTAATGGTGCTATCAAAATTCTGTCTTCTTGTTGAAGTGAACAAATTCGTGAAATGATTAACAATATGTTCCATTATTTCTTCCTTGCTATTCAACCATTGTCCTGAGGCATCCTTCAATTTTTGAATTCTATTTCTATCTCTTCTCTGAATGGTGGTTGCATGGAAGAAAGAGGTGTTTTTGTCCCCTAGCCTTAGCCATTTTACCCTTGCTCTTTGTCCCCAATACTTCTCCTCTTAGCTCAACAAATTAACCAATTTCTCCTTTATATTCTGCATCTGCTCTTGTTTTTCTTCTGAAAAATCAGAGGCTTGTAATTTTTTAAGTTCCTCCTTCAAATAATGAATCTCTTTGTCTGCCCGTTTGAAGGTAGTTTTACTCCATTTTCTTAACTCATCCTTACAACTCTTGATTTTATTAGTTAATCTCCCCCATTCGCAGCCATTAGGTTCTCGTTTACTCCAGCCCCTTCTCACTACATTCTCACAATCTTCATGGTCTGCCCAAAAAGCTTCGAACTTAAAACTCCTTCTAACATTATGCATAGGGTTCAAATCTAAAATTAGAGGACTATGATCTGAACTAATAGCAGGCATTGACGAAAGATAGGCATGTGGATACATCATCCTCCACTCCCAGTTGCCCAAAGCCCTATCTATTCTTTCCCTTGTCACAAATCCATTTCTTGGATTGCTAAACCATGTGAACCCTCCTCCTTTCAATTCCAAATCTATGAGAGCATTTGAATCTACAAAATTTCTGAAGTCTCTGACCTGATTTTGCGGCTTCGGATGCAGTCCCACCTTCTCCTCTTGACTCAAAATGTCGTTAAAGTCTCCTATGAAGAGCTGAGGTTCACCTTCACTTCTGCAACTGACCGTGATCTCCCTCCATTGCTCTTGTCTTTTTTTAAAATTAGGATTACCATATACAAAATTGCATAACCACATATTTCCTTCTTTATCCACAATTCGAGCTTTAATATAGTTATCACACCAAAAATAAATATCAACCTTATATATTGCATTCCAAAACAAACATAGACCGCCGGACAGACTCCAGGGTTCTACACAAAAGACATTTTCAAAATGAAGTCTCTTCTTAATTCTACTTACAGTCTTTTCTTTTGCTCTTGTTTCAATTAAAAGATTATTGTCGGCTTAATCTGTTTACATAGACTATGTAGTTCCGAAACTGTCGCAGGAGCCGCTAACCCGCGACAGTTCCAACTTATGATGCTCATTGAATTATTCTAAGAGGAATTCTTAGTTAATTAGAATTGCATCTAAACAAGGAACTTCTTTCAAAGCTAATGCAATGATTGCGATCAAAGAATCTGGAGCAATTTTTCTTTGCTCCCCAACTTGTGTTGTGGTGAATCTACCCTACCCGCGGGTTGAGATTTTTATATAAACTCAACTATATCCTACCGGCAGGTTGAGAATATCCCAACCCTAACCCTACCCGCTCTTAACCCGCGGGTTAAAAAAATATATAACATTATTATATAACTTGATGATAATTTAAAATAGAACTGATTTTTATGTAAAAAAAAAAATTAAATTATCAATTAATGATTTTCTTTTAGTAGTTAAGGATCTTTTGCATTTAGTGAGAGGTCTTTGATTCAACTTCCACTTAAAACATATTTTTATTATAAGTATATAACATAAGCATATATAGAGTGCGGGTTGGTCGGGTAGGGTTAAGACTTAACCCGCACCCTACCCGACCCGCACGAGAACCCTACCCGCACCCTACCCTACCCGCTGCGGATCGGGTTGGCAACCCTACCCGATCGGGTGGGGTCGGATTGGGTACCTGCGGATAGGGTACATATTACCACCCCTAGGTGAATCTGATTCTAGCTGGAATATTATTACGAGAATAAGTATGGCAAGTATTGGCAACTTGATAGACACGATGTAATAGTAAGATCCTAAGATGTGTTCCTTGCTCTGTTCTGTTCATATCCATCAAAAATCAAGATATAAATACGGTGACATGTCTATTATCTGTTAAATAAGACGTAATTTTGTATTATGATGCTTAAATTTTACTTATTGGATTCAAAAACTAAAACAAATGTCTCACTTTATTATCGCACTACTTTTAGGTAAATTAGACAAAAATTCTATAGACATCAAAGAAATTTCTTTTTCGAAAAGACATTAAAAAGATATTAGTTAATATTAACTAACTAAAAATTAGTTCGATATATTTTTTGATTAACGAATATAACTGTCCAGAACATAAAACGGAGTTATACCGGTATGCTAATGGCAATCCTCAATTGGTTTCAATCCCATTGAAAAAATGGACCAATATCGGTGAAAAAGTGACATTATTATGTTTTACATAACTACTAACCATCTATCATTAACAACTAAAGCTACTTTGTTGTTAATATGATTAACAATAATAAACTCTCCGTTGTGAGCATTGTTCGATATTACGTTTTTTCTTTTACATTCTTTTTAACAAAAAAAAGTTTTAGAACACCAATCAAGAAGATTAAAATAGTGATTGCTTCAGTTTCTTCGATCCAACACCTAACTCAACCACACATTTTTTATTTTGATGGACTGGATGAGGTAACACGTCCTTGACAAATTGCATTTGGTTAATGCTAAACTAAAAATTGAAACTAATCATTATTCTATCATTTCTCTTTCTTCGTACGTTACTTATATCTAATTCCTTTATTATTTCTTCCAAAAGTACCAAGAAATTTTCAAAAACATAAATGAACAATTATTGCAATAACGAGAGAGAGAATGAAAAAATGCCTCAAATGATATTCAACTATACACTACCGCATAGGACTGTCACACGAAATGCAAATAGTTAAGGCATATGATAATTGATAAGACTATTACACGAAATTTAAAATGGGTTTTATAATCTAACACCTGAAATATTTTAATAGGATCTAAATGTGACATTGGAGCATCCACCGAGAAGAGAACAAAGTGAGGAATCAGCAAAACCTTAAAGTTGCTGCCAGCTCCTTCTCATCAGCACAATTGTA
The DNA here is from genome assembly GCF_000816755.2 of Arachis ipaensis. NCBI lineage: Eukaryota > Viridiplantae > Streptophyta > Magnoliopsida > Fabales > Fabaceae > Arachis > Arachis ipaensis. The sequence goes on along the minus strand of NC_029789.2, from coordinate 4,253,843 downwards.
TCCCAGCGAATAAGCTCTTGCTGTTTAAAGATTACAGAGTAGCAACATAATGAGATGGATGTGCAAGATTTGATTTGATCCGAAAAATGAACAAAGAACAGAAGCCAGAGACAGGGAGAGATGAGTTTACCAAAACGGCCCGACCCCATAAATGGTTCTGCCTCATCAGTTGCACCACCTTGCTGCTGTTCCTGAAGTTTCGAAAGAACAGAAAGCGTTACGAGGACAAGCTATACTGTGTACATGGTTATGTATCAGTATTATAATAGATGCTATTGATAATTAATTTTATGCTATATTAAGTAGACTTTGACCTACAGTATCCGGCTCCATCTCGGACGGTGACAGAAATCTATCGAAACAGTGCCCTGATATTGTACAGACCAAAAGCTCATTGGTGGGATCCATGATTACTTCTCTACAAGTCTCATCACAAACTAGAAAAAGAAAAAGAAACATTGAATTGTTAGATTTAGTCTAAACTAAAGGATTTAAACTTATGCAATGTAAAAATACACTGTAGCATTGTCCATAAAACAGGTTTCATACCATGAACTTGCCCGGTCTTCTCACAAATAAATACATCTCCGATTTCATAGTAAGAGCATGTTTCCCCAGAACAAGCATGATCAGTTACCACTGCATCGCTGAGTCCCTTGCTGCTTTTCCATGATGACACTTGATCAGCTAATGTTTTGTCAAGGATTATTCTGTCGTCCTTCACCTTCACATGTTAAACGAATACAATTAGGGGAGGTCATAAACAGTTAAGAGGCACATCTTTTATGGAGGCAAGAAGCATTCACATCAAAACACATTATAGTATTAAGTATTAACAACAAAATCACTTTGCAGCCTAGCATTTGCATAATGTTATGAAATCCCAAATCCCTGTTAAGTTTTATATACACACAGAGCAAAATCAAACGGGCATTACAATATAAAGTTCAGCTTTCCCCTTCATCAAATAGCTTGGACAGCAGGGGAGCACGAACAACGGTACAAGGACCATAACTATTTATCTCCCTAAGATCATTCTCAATATATCAGTAGATATTTCCACATTAATGGAGGCTCCCATTACCTGCGAAGGATGAGGGGCTTGACTCCGCTTAGCTGCTTGCATTTGAATGTAATACTCCTTAAACTCATTTTGGCAGTTTCTGACAAGTTCAACCATATCCTCTTCATCACGCAGCACAATGATAAGACAAATGAAAAGATCCACAAACATGCATGCACAAACAAAATGTATGAATAACTCAACTCAAGCTTCTATGAGAGAAATGATGAAATATGATTATTATAAATACATAAAAAACAAATGTTGAAAGAATAGATATCAAACAAAATGGGCAAAATAAGCAATTACCTGAATATATAACTTTTTCCATGGACATTCCCTTAACTTTCTTGTAGGGGGAAGAAGACCCCATTGCATACAGTACCTGAATAATTTTTATCATGACAATGGACATAAACATGATTCATGAAAACCTAATATCACAAATCATATGAAACAAGGAATCATAATCAACATGAACTATTGAAGTAAAGGAGAACCCACTCCTAAAACCCAATCTGATAGGAGTTGAGATAGGAGGTGAGAGCCACCACTTCAAATGGCAGTTCAAGGTCTCATATCACTTCAGCATCAACTACAAGGACGATGCAAAATGAGGAGATATCATGGATTAAGAGCATGTAATCCAAATTAGTCAGCTCATGTCGTCAGATGCTAAATATTTAACAACTATCAACAACAATAGCAAGGCTGAAAACTTTGACATGATGTCATTTACTTACAATCAATGCCACAATGCTTCATCGGATGCTGCATAATTTAGAAACCTACAGACCAAGGAACAAGAAATAAGGTCCTGCACCCATCAAAAAACAACAGTAGTTAGCCAATAAACCCTAAACAATCTATATACGTAGAGACCCTAAAATTCAAGGGTTTTCTCTCCTTCATCTTATTATTATTTTTTTCACAAAAATATATAAAGAGGCAACCTCTGAGGACAGGAATTTAAGGATATGGTGAAAGAGCTCAGGTGGGACTTTGCTGAAAGAACCGGTCTCAATCCTCTTCGGCACCACTACATTATTCACACTGTAATTCTTCGGCTCCAACAATGAATTTGAACTTAAACTTTGTTTGGCACCTTCCTTAGAACTCTCCGCCTCATCTACCCTCTTTCTCTTTGGTTCAGGCTCCTCCGGATTCTCCTCCTCCTGCAACAAAGTAACTCAATTTAATCCTCCACACCTTAGAATTCGAACAAAATCTGCTAAATACCCAAGCTTTCACCTAAATCCCAATTCAAAACCCTAATCGATCATCTGATATGATAATATCACAAATTACCACACAAAAAGGGAACAATTTTACGAACATAGTGAATACCTGGTCAGAGGTTTCGGAGAGAACCTCCGATTCGAGAAAGTGAGCTAAGGTTTCGTCCTTGTCTTCGGAAATAGTCATGGCGTCACGGAAACACAAGTAAAAGGGAATCGATGAGAGATGGAACGGAAACCGGAGAGAATATGAATGAAAGACGGGTCACCGGTCGGAAAACCGGGAGAAATTAGCTCCGGTGGCCGGAATATGGGGGTTAGGTGAAATAAAGAGAGGAAGGATTTGATGAAGATGGAGAAAGATGAGAAACGGAATGAACGGTTGGATGCGTTTCGGGTTAACCCTACCGGTTTGAAAGCAAATCGGGTTTTGTCCGGTTCTCTAGCATATTCGGATTTAGATCTTTCTTTTATTTTTTTTGGTCAAATAAGATCTAAATCAGATCATCTAAATCTAAATCTAAATCTAAATCTTATTTAGATCTTCCTTTTTTTAATTTTTTTTGGACAGTTTCATGGGCCGGGCAACCCCACCCACAACAACATTATGAAATGCCAACAAATATGCAACTACATTACACCAAAAAACATGCAATTACATTGGGCTCTTGCCCCGTTTAGTACACCAAAACAAAATATGCAACTACATCAGGTACAATCTAGAGTTAGATTCAAAACATTTAATCCTAACTAATAATATCAGAAGAGGAGATAAAAGTTTGGGGTGTTGACGGGCCTCTGATTCAAACTCAGCCCAATTAAAATTGGGCCATTTTTAAATCCAAACCCAATTCGGTAATTTAGGGGAGTGTGGCCTATGGTGTAATCGCAGTAGAAGTTGCAAGATGAATCGGATGCGCGTGGGGTTCCGTATCTCCTCTGCCGCCGTGGCTGCGGCGGCGGAAAAGGGAGGAGTATGGCGGAGGAACATGTCGACGGTGTCAAAAGCGAAAGAAATAATTGAAGGGAAGAAGGGCAAAAATCGCAAAGCTACGAGCGAACTCTGCAACTACCTCGGCATCCCTCATCAGTCTCGTTCAGAGATGGCGTTGACCCTCTCTAAGTTCATGAAGCTCTACAATGCCAGGGTTTCCATCTTCAAACCTATTCATATTTATTATCGTGTTATTATTGCAGCGTTTTGGCTCTCTGTTTCGTTATTTGGGACCTGCATACCAACTGTTTGATAAATGTTCTCACTCAAAGATACCTTAATTTATTACACATTGCTATTTGCTTTGTTAATTGTGATCTTGAACTTTTTAACTCGATCTAGATTATGCAATACTGCAACCTTTAATTTGGTCAGCCATGATTTAGTCTATGATGATTATGAGATTCTATATAGTGTTTTTTATATGCGTCTTCTAGTTTCACTTTGTACACCAATTCCTCAAACTGAAAAATCACCGAAAAACACAAATTAACTTTGCAACACTAATATACATGCCGTGAATGAGTAACTGTAACTAGTATTTATATTAGTGTGTTACCTTCAAAGTTATGAGGAACATAGTGAGTTTTTGTATGGATTGTTGTTCATTGGTATTATTATTCTCTAAGGCTGCTTCCATAGAGTGATGATGAGTATTAGTGTTGTATTCTGGTTTTGGTGCTATGCAGTTTTGTGGCATGGCTAATGATGGCTAAAGAATATAAAAGAAAGTGATGATATGATAGAGATTTATGGTGTTGAAAGAAAGAAAGCACATAAATATATAGCACAGGCTTAGGATCTTCACTGTGTTGGAATACAGTATTTTAGGCCGTCTTTTGGATTTGGAATCCCACCTTTATTTATTTATTTACCTCACATTATTCTTTATCATGACCAAGCTCTCACCCTAAAACCTCTAGAAATTCTGAGCCACTGTTTTTTTTTTTTTTTTAATTAACACTACATTTAGGTTTGTGAGATCTTAACTTCAATGATGACATCACTGTTTTCTCTTAATCATCTGCTACTTTGTTAGTAAAACTGTTTAAAATTGACATATGCAACTCATAGACATTAAAATTGGAATGCTAATAACCATAATGCTTCAGTTATAGAAATAAATAATAACACTATTTTAGACAATAATAGTGGCTAGCAATAATGTTATTACATGCAGACCAATAATATAAACAGTAATTTGATGCAAATTAAAACCAACCTCCACTTATATGTTAAAATCCAAACGGGTAGGTTCAAAATTCAAGGCAGATCAAAATCAAGGAACAAAGAAAACAAAGACTAGTAATGGCACAAGTAGACAAGAAGAAAGGAAATAGTAAAACAGCATCATATGATTTTTGTTTTGTATTTTATGCAATACAGATAGATAGATAGATAGATTTAATATGTCATGTAAGATTTGATTTGAAACCTATAAAAAGAGAATGCTAGTATTACGTGATATCTTCTACTTTAATTTTTGAGGTTTGATTATTAATGCATTGTTCACTATGTTGTAGGCATGTGAAAAAAAAATGAAAGCACTATTTGAATAATGTAAAAAAAAAACTGCAGGGTCACTCACCATAATGCCTTTCTTTAACACCATGTTAACAAGAATACAAAACATGCAGAGTGTATATATATCTTTCTACATATCTATCATTGTTTAACCTTCTTAGTTCTTATTTTAACCATTTCTGGAGGTTATCTTTCCATTTTCTTTTGGAAGCTGTTATATTCTATCTTTCCAATAATAATTCTCATTTTTGGAATATATTTAGACACAAACAAGATTGAAAAACAAGAGACTTATGACCGGCATATAATTGATCTTAAGTTATAATTAAGATTAATGTAAAGTTGAGCCTAAACAAGATTAATGTGAAAAACCAAACCTAATAATAATATCCAATGTCGATAAAGGAAAACGGTGTTTTTGGTGAGCCATGATTAGTCTATGATGATTATGAGATTCTATATAGTGTTTTTTATATGTTATTGAACCCTGGTTCTTGGTCGGTTTGATCTGTTGATACTACTTTTGAGGCGGTCTTTCAGAGGGAGAACTTAGATAATGGATTGCATTTTGCATATCCTTGTGATTTCTGTAGTAATGTAGACAATTTTGGATGCAGTAAAGCATAGCTAGGCCATTTGCTAGTTGAAAAATTAATCTTAAGATTGACATCTTTAAGAATTCTATCATGAGATTTTTGTTGAAATTGGTGTAATGACTTACATTTGTTTCTTTTCCATCATTTATATCTTCATTTGGATTTTATTGTTGTTATGCCAGTGACTTTATAATGATATGGGTTGCGCTGCAGAGTCCTGGTATTAAGAAAGATGATATTTGGGAGAAGAATTTGAATACGTTGTTACGTGGCAAAGCTAGTATTGGTTTTCCTGAGGTTGCTAGAATTCTGTCTCCAGAATTTGGCCAGCAGGGTGGAATCAGCACCAAGGACAGTAACATGGATTCTCACACGGACAACACAAAGGGGAAGGGTTCAAAAAAGAAAGGAAAATCATCAAAGAAGTAGGTTTTCGCATATCGTTTTTCTGTCCTCTTAGACCCCAAGTTAGATATTAAGAGTTGTGGTTTCTTAGTTTGCATCACTATCATAATTAGAGAAATCCAATGACAAAACTAGAGTTTTAACTATTGAAACTAGTTTGGTTGTTCTATATGAGAAAACTAGTTTTACTATTAAGAGTCTTGTCCTTCGAAATAATATTGTGTCTTTCATGCTGCTCTTTTGGTACGTTCATTAGTCTTAAGCCTGAAAGAGATGGTCTCTTGCTTAGACATAATTCATACATTGGATATATTTATATTCTAGTATGATAGCGACACAAATATTTGATTACGATCCTATAGTTGTGAGCATGGTTCTGAAAATCAAACTGGACCGGCTAATTTCACTGGATTAACCGGGAATCGGTCTTCTAGCCAATTCGGTTGATATGAAAAAGCAAAAAATCAGTGAAAGAACTAGTCGAACTGACGATTAACTGGTAAATCATGTGAACCGGTTCAGTTTTTTAGGGGTTTTGGTTTGGTGTTAATCTTTTTAAAACGACACCGTTATATTTTTTTTAAAAGAACGGAGTTTTTCTCTCTCTTTTAACAATCCAATTACCCTAAATTTATGTGAATTAGTTATTATTATATAAAAAAAATCAGTTGCATGCTAACTGATGTTGCTAATCCTCATCCTGCAAATTTGTTGATGCAACCAAAGTATATCTAAAATCTAATTAAAATGTAATTTGTGTTGTTATTGGCATGTAATTTGGAACACTTAATGAGGATTATGAATTGTGATGAGTAGTATGTTTTGTTTAGTTAAAACTTATTATTTTTTTTTTTTTTGCGATGGAACATGTGTTTATCATTTTTGTATCCTCTGATTTTTTTTTTAGTTATAAACTGTGATGTTTGAACTTGTTTGTAAATTTTTAATAATAAATTATAGATAAGTTATTATGTAAAATTGTAAAATTTTAATTTTTATTAATTTAAAAATTTTTAAATTTAAATATTTAAAATTATATATTAAATTTTTAATAATTTTATTTTATATTTAGTTAAATCAATTTAATCACAGTTCAACTCCAGTTAAATTATTGAATCTACTCTACTGGTTTGTTGACTGGTTTGGTTTGGGGTTGTGAGAGAACGCAATTATAAACTTCAATGTCTTATCACTTATGTATCATGGATAAAATTTCGTGGTTTTATCGAAATTGCGCTAGTTTCTGATTTCGTTCCTAGTTCCTGCTTCCTACCCCAAGAGTCCCTATTCTTTCTTTCTTTTTTGCACTGGGCTGATAGCATTGTTGCACCACAAAATTAAGTTTGATGGTCTTGATCTTTCATGCAATAGTCCATCATTGCAAGTTTGAATGTAATAAGTCAATGAGTTTTCCTTGAAGTGGCATTATTGTCCCCCTCCCCTCGAGAGGTCTCGACTTCTAGCTTCTTCAATACAACCAAAAAAGAAGTTTGAAAATACTATCACTTGGGATTTTATGAAGGAAAAAAAAAAGTTAGCAATAACGGTTTGTAAAAAACTAAAAATAAATAGCATAGATCAAATAACAAAATGATAATGCTCTCTAGCAATTATCTTTTGAACTAAACTATTCATTTGCCAAATTGCACTCACAGTTTCTGAGATTTATTCCATCTTTTATCTCAATAAAAATATTCATTCGTACAACATTGATTTTAGAGGATGTCATTCCAATATTTTCATACTGTTTAGACTACCATTGACTTAAACGTCGAAATCTATAAAAGGTTCCCTGAATCCTTTTCTAGCTAACTCCGCACAAGCTTAACCCGTTTTTAACACACACGTGTTTATATATATAGAGGGTAATGTTATGGTGAAGAGGGGAGATTATAGTTTTTACAATAGAAAAAAGAAGAAAAAAAATATAGACATAACGTACAATGCACACTTTTCTAATAAAAAAACTACAATCTTCACTCTTCACCGAAAACATTCCCATATATTGTGAAGAAAAATATTCATATTCACACAATAAAAAAAAAAAAAGCGGGAAACAGAGAAACTTGGGAGCCCATCAACGTCTACCCAAGGCCCGCACGGCCAACTTCCATTGAAAACATGCCACGTCATCCCTAATTTGAGTCACTTGTACGAAGCATTGAAAAGTTCCGGCCGTGTATGTAGCAAGCTAGAAGAGGAAGAGCGAACCCAAAACCCACACTCTCGTAGTCTCGTTTATTGTGTTCACTCTACACTAGTTCTACCACTACTCCCTGTTAGGGTTTTTCACTTTTATTCCAACAACACCGCGACTAAGGCGGCGAAGAAGGCGCCGAGCAGGCCGACGTGGGACGTGGGGATACAGAAGGTAGTGCCGGTGTCTTCCGAGCTCGGAAGCTTCCTCGGTGCTTCGGAGGTGTCCCGAACTCACGCTGTGAAGAGAGTGTGGGAGTACATCAAGCTGCAGAACCTTCACGTCTCCTTTTTTTTTTGTGGTTCAATAAGGGTGTTTTCATTTGTGATCTTTGTGTTTTTCGTGCTTTTCAGCCATTTTGTTCACTGATTCTTTCATTTCCTCGCTTAAAGTTACGGCTTTTGTTTGATTTTATTACCATTTTTGTTGTAATTACGTTTATTTGTGTTAGTTCTGGTTTGATTTTAGGGTTTGTGTAAATGCATAATAACTCTTAGGCTTAGCTATGATGTTTTTTGCAATGTGATTCTTCAGTATTGAAAACTTTAGCTTGTTAGGCAAATAGTGATGGCCTTCTTTGTGCCAAGATTTTGGTTTTGATGTTTGATCCTTAGCTTTGAGACAGTTTATTCTTTGGTTCGGTTGTGGTGTTAGTGTTGCAAGCTTGAAATAATTGTTCGGATTTTGTTTATTCTGTTTATGCTGGCCTAACGGATTTGGTGGAAACTTTTGTTTCAAGAAGTCTTAGATTGGAAGCCTATTCTCTTGTTGTGTGGCATTTTTCTGTCTTTTTGGCTGCTGGCTGGTCTCTGCAATGGCATAACAGGGCTGTGTTCTTTTGCAGAATCCTAGTAATAAGAAGGAGATCTTTTGTGATGACAAGTTGAAGACTATTTTTGATGGGAAAGACAAGGTCGGGTTCACAGAGATTGCAAGATTGCTAGCTACCCATTTTGTAAAATCAGGCTAGTGATATTCAACCTTTGTTGGACTGTTGTTGTTGATGATGATGATGATGATGATGATGGTAACTTGATTTTTAGTACATTAAGTATGTCTTTTTTTTGTGCATGGTTTGTGACCAACCACTAAAGAAACTTGGATTTTGTAATTTCAGACAATTGGGTTTCCAACGTGATGTTCTTTTGTTTCACGTTTGCTATCGCATTGTTTAAGATTATGCATATATGTGCTTTTTATTTTCCAAGCCATGTGTTTTCGTCACCTTTTGGTCCGTGATGCTATTTTAAGGATGGTTGTTCAGTCAGGTTTCTTCTAATATCCCTTTTATCTCAAATTCATTTGAATATCAATTAATGTATGCATGCAATAGGTTCGGCCAATTTGGGTTACAGAACTATGATTTTGGTTCTTTGTGCAAGAAATAATATTTCTCCCTTTTTTAACTTTGGGTTACCTAGAATGTCCTCCATGGCATCAAAATGGTGGTAGTACGTCAAATTGAGTAACCTATGTTTCATATTATGTTTAGTTGCAAGATCACAATTTCCTAAGACTTATTCTTCAACTTCCCAGTTTGGGATAGGTGTTGATTCACCCCTCATAGTGTCACACTTCGTCATGCATAATGATTTCTAAGAAATCTAGTGACCAGTTATTTGTAAATTATGAGTTACTCTAAGGCATTGGAAAATAAGAAACTATGTGTATATGTGACTGAGGCACTGTGGACATTGGACAATAAACACAGCACCATTTGGAGAACCACATTGAAATATTGAATGCTTTACGAGTTTGTTTCATGCACACTTTTTCAGTTCTATCCTTTTTGGACTTTCGGCTTAATATTTTGGTCGACACTAGTGGACATTCATAATTTCATATAACGCTAGCTTTCTCCACGACGTGAAAAAGAAGATATATGTTAAAGACCCTCCAAAAAGAGGTGATTAAATGTTAAACAGGCTTGAATTCAGCATTCACGTGCGTAACTAAAGCAGGCAACTATAAGTAACAATATACATTGGCCTAGCACACAAATCACAAATGTTATAAGAGGATCGGAGAAGAAAGGAAAGGAACATCTAAACATGGATCAAACAAATGAATACGTTCATCATAGTGATGATAAAGACGTCTTCACTATTTTGGCATCCCAATCCCTGATCTACTTTAACCAATCTGTGATGCTTTTGAGAATCAGAATGATCTTACCGGTGCTTATGACCTTGCCTTCTCAAATGCCTCTGATGATGATAACTATCAGATTCAGATGAATAAGAATGTTCATATCTGTGATACCTGTCAGCACCAGAATCCTTAGATGAATAGTAATCCTTTTTTCTTCTCTCCCTACTCACATCGCGCCTAGGATGTTCAGAACCCTCGGGTATATAGCGATCCTTTTGTTCGATCTTTCTACTCCGATCAACTGTGTCAACATCTGAATCTTCAGATGAATATGAATTCCTAGATATGTTCTTCTGTTTTCCGCAGTAGGGATCAAAATCATCATTTCTGTTGTGCTTTTGGGAATCTCGATCGGCTGCTGAAGACTTCCTATGGTTGCACTTTCTATGATTAGAATCATCCGAGGAGTTTGAATTCTTGTCCCTACTCTTGTCATTTCCATGATGATCGTCAGGACCAGAGTCCTCCGATGAATTAGAATGCCTTTTTCTGCTATGTTTTCTCTTATGCTTTTGTATAATCTTTCTCCTTTTATCATCTCTGTCGCTGTCCGAATCATCAGATGAACAATGCTTCTCACTATTTTTCGAATCCTCAGATGAATAATAATGTCTTTTTCTACCATGTTTCCTATTATGATTTTGTATATTCTTTCTACTTTGGTCATCCCTGTCACTGTCATAATCTTCACTTGAATAAGAATGCCTTTGTCTGTCATGTTTACTCTTATGACTATGACGAGAAGAACCTTTGGGCATCTCATGTTTAGTCCTTTTGCTATGGTCAAACTTGTCCCTGTCAGAATCTTCTAAAGAATAAGAACTCTTGCGTCTGCTCTTTCTTCGATCCTTTTCATAATCTGAAGTGTCTGCCGAACTTGACACATGATTTTTCTTCTTTTTGTTTAGCTTTACCTTCTTTGATCTCTTCTCTCCATCATCTAGAGATCCCTCACTTCCAGAATTTAGTTGCTGATTCTTACTCTTGCTCTTTTTGGACTTCTTTGGTTTCTTAGAGAAGTTGGTCAACAAATCAGGGATACTATCCATACCAAGAAAACCTGTAAAATGGTGGTCATGGTGGACTTGGAAAAATCAGGGATACTATCCATCCAAGACTCCAAGGTGTACCAAATATTTTATTAAATAAGGGCAGCAAGCAGTTACCTCCATACTCGTCAAATATTTCCTCAGCAACAATCTGCTGGTTGGGATCATCCGGTTTGAACCCTCCTCGAGGAGGACTGATTCCTGGCTTCTGCTTGAGCTCCCATTTTAGAGGCTGAATCATTGCCAAACAGCAGAATTAAGATTAAGATATATATTTATATAAATGGGGGGAAAGTGATATTCATCTTAACTGCATCTAGACAATAATTTGCATTACAAGTACATAAGAATGCAATAACCAACAGTAAACCAGTGTAACTATTATGGAATTTGGTGGGATCCTGACTTAAAGATTCCTAATCCACATGGGAAGGATCTTTCTTTTCCAAGACTTTCGTCTGAATCAGCGCATGTAGAAGAAAAAATATGCAAAGTCCATATACATGCAATTTAGGCTCCTTAGATCTCAAAGAAAATAGAAATTGGATTAGAGATTTAGGACAGGCACAATTGACATTTTTCTTAATGCAATTCTCAGCAAATGTGAATATCAATTCGAAATCAGATATACGCTTACACAATGCAATATAAGCTTGTTTTCTTTTTCTTTCTTTCTTTCTTCTTTTATTTTTTATTTTTTATTTTTTGGTAAGGCTGTAACAAACATATTGCAGTTTAGTGGTATCATGGTGTGATTGAGTTGAACAATGTATTACTTAATGGAAGGATGAAAAAAAAGTAAAAGAAAAGCAAGTAACATTCATATGCAAACAAATTTCAAATTTGTCAAAAAATTAACTTATAACATTTTAAATAAGCCAAACTCAAATGATGCATAAGTGAAACAGTTGACATTGTCAAGACTAAATTGTGAAATTCTCAAAACAATAGTATACTAAACGTGAGTAACTGACCTCAGTAGGGTCTGTGTGCGCAAGGATAGCATTCAAGGGGTCATCTCTTTTCAATCTGCTCTCTTCATTAGGCATTATAACATCCTTCAAGGGACATTCACGATCACCACTTTGATGGCCGTAGTTCCCACATCTTAAACATTTTACATTGCGAACCTCAACTCCAAAAGGTTTCACCCTACCAGCAACTCCTGTTTCCAGCCTAAAAAACATTCAGTTACTAAGATTACAACTAAATAAATCAATAACAATTCATGTTGTACCAGTACTCATGGAAGCAAAACAATTTAACCATGAAACACACTGAATTGTGTGGTAAAAAGCAATGTATGAAAATGACACAGAAATTTACAATCCCCTAACAAAGTAATCTAATCTCGGCAGCACTTGTTACTACAGATTTCAACCACTTTCAACATCTGAATGTTGACTTAACACAGCTCCCAAAATCATATTTAATGACAAAACAACACAGAAAATAAATAAACCTAATGGATATACATACTTTGGTGCATTTTTCAGAATCTCAAATTCTTCTTCGGTTGGCAGAGGGCGACCAAAAACATCTTTAGGCCTTGGTTTCTTCTTCTTCTCTTCACCTAAATGATCCTTGTCGGGCAAAGAACTCGGTGGCCTGCATAGCAAATCAATGGAACGAATTAACAAACAAATCAAGCCACCAAATAACTGAAAAAAAAAATCCAACTTTTAACCTCCCATTCACTAAAAAAAACAACAATAATTCAGAAGTAGTAGACAAATAGAATTACAGTGAAGAGGATGAGGGTCCTCCAGCACCATTACTCAATTCCTCTTTTCTCTTCTCATCAGCTAACTCGGCAGCTTTGGCAGCCTCAGCGTTGTAACCAGGAGGACGAACATACATAAAGCTAACAGCTTGCATCAACTCCACCTAAACCCAATTGACCCCATTAGCAAAATTGAAGAGAAAATTGCGATCCAATCAAGGAAATACGGAAAAAGGAAGCGGGTAGGTATAAAAGAGGGAGCTTTATACCTTTTCCTTGTCTTTCTTGGAGATGAGATTGGTCTGGCGGAAGAACTCTTGCTCCTGAGCGTACTCACGCGCCACCTCTTCGGAACGTCGCTGGCGGTGGGCGTGGGTCTGCTCGGCGATCCACTTGCGGCGCTGGTTCGGGTAAGAGAGAGGGTGCCATGGCTTCTGGTTCAGGTAAGAGTGGCTCCACGCGGTTCCAGATTTGGTCTTGTAGTCGACCTCGCCGCCGGCGCCGGCGCCGCCGTTGTCGTTGAACCTCTTGCTCAGCCTTATGCCTCCTCCTTCTTCTCCATCCATCTTCTCTCTCTCTCCGAGCAAGATTATTGAATAACGAGCTGATTCGGCGGAACGGGCGTCGTTTCTTTCTTCTGATTGTTTCTATTATTTTTGGTGAATAATAATGGATAATTAAGTTTAAAACAAATTTAAAAAAATAATAATAATAAATTTTTATTGTTTAATTCTTTTTCAATTTAACTTGAATTAATATGTGGTAAAGAAAATTATAAAACAAACTGTTTTTCAACTAATAATTAATTAATTTTTAATTTTTTCTCTCTTAAATTTTAATCATTGTCTATTTACTGATTATTGATCAAGATAAAAAATTTGTTCCCTAAGCAAACTGTATATGATTAACCACAATGATGACAACTATCACTATTTCTTTTTAGACACCAAAAAGAAAATAAGTCTTGAAGTTTGAATAAGATTGACTGCTATTAAAAAACATACTTGCTCTAAGGACTAATTGTTGGGCATATTAGTATAAGAAGATGACAAAATCTTATATTTTTGTAGTGGTTTTAAAGTACGATTAGATCATTTTCTTTAGAGAGATATTTGTCCCTACACTTAATTGCTATAGGGTTGATGACAATACTCTCCCAGTATACAATGAAACCTAAGAATTTTTTAATTAGCAATAGTAAGAAATTCTCAACTCTTTTGAACAAAGAAAATCTCTTAATAGTTGATTAACATGTGCACTTAGTACTTGTATTTTTGAAATAGTGGACAAGGACTTATTTATACATATTGCACGTAGCAATTATGATTAGTTACGTATACCAATGGTTCTGTCTTTTCTATTGCCAATAGATACAATGTTTTGAACATATACAATTCTTAAAGAGTTGTGTCGTTTAGTCAATAGACACAATGTTTTGAACATACACAATCCTTAAAAGGTTGTGTCCCTTCAACCAAATGGTACTAAACGGTTAGTAACCGTTTATTAATATTAATTATAATATTAATAATATTAATTAATCAAATTTGTAAATACCCTTCAATCCCCCACTATTTACAAAATTTAAATGTCATACAAGTATATGCATATACAAGTATATGCATAAAGAATGTGTCACTAAGATTAAACATTCTTTTAGTGTAAATTTTAAAGTTCTAACGAAGTAATAGGTGTCTAATCGATTAAACCTATACTCCATATGCTAGTACCAAAAATCACACACATTACTTATACCCTCCAAATTCAAGAGTTTAAAATTTTAAGCACTTATATGCCCTTGTGCTTATCCTGGTTTCATGAATATTTACGAGAATAAAACCTCTAAAATTCTCGATTAGAGCGGCACCACTTTTATATTCATATAGGTGAAATCTTTTGATAGATAATATTATCATTCCATTAAGAGTTTAAACTCACCCTCCTAATTTATTGTAAATAGCACTAAATCCTACTCCTTAGTGCTCCAATTGCTAAATAACTTGTTATTACCCATTAAACCTTGAAACTAGTGGTCTACTAGAATAAGGTTGGGTTCCCATCATTTAACAATAATATGTTTTAATCCCATTTTAACAGTAGTCTCTTTGATTTTATCCCTTGACAAACCTTTAGTCAAAGGGTCTGCTAAATTTTCTTGAAATCTTATATAAGTGATGGTAATTACACCATCATCTATTAGTTGCCTCACAAATTCATATCTCAAACTTATATGTCTGGACTTTCCATTATAAACCTTATTATATGCTCGAGACATGGTTGATTCACTATCACAGAAGATTGAAATAGCTGTCGTCTGCTGTGGCCACAACTTTATATCATATAACAAATTTCTTAACCATTCCGCTTCTTTACCTGCGACTGATAAAGCTACAAACTCAGCCTCCATAGTAGAATGTGTAATACATGTTTGTTTCTTTGAGGCCCAACTTATTGCTCCACCACCTATGGTGAAAATCCATCCTGAAGTGGATTTGTTGTCACTAAGATTTGTAATCCAACTTGCGTCGGAATAACCTTCTAAAACTGCGGGATAATCACTATAATGTAATCCCAAGTTTATGGTTTTCTTGAGATAACCAAGAACTCTTGTTATAGCTTTCCAATGTTGATTGCTACGCTTTCCTGTAAACCTTGATAATTTGCATACAGCAAATGCTATATCAGGTCTAGTACAATGCATTGCATACATTAAACTTCCTATAACACTAGCATATTCTAATTGTGCTATAGGTCTTCTTATGTTTCTTTCTAATTTAAGATTAGGATCATACGACGTATTAGATTCTTTAATTGTGAGATGATCAAACTTTTCCAATACCTTTTTGATATAATGAGATTGACTTAAAGTAAAGCCAACTTCATTCTTATGCACTTTTATGCCTAATATTGTATCAACTTCATTCAAATCCTTCATCTTGAATTTAGAAGTTAGATACTCCTTCGTTATACGAATTCCTTCTAAATTTGTTCCGATGATTAACATATCATCAACATATAAACAAATGATTACTCCATAATTTTTAGTAAATTTTGAGTAAATACATTTATCCGCATTATTATGTGAGAAGCCATTTGATAACACCATTGAATCAAACTTCTCATGCCATTGTTTAGGCACTTGTTTTAGCCCATACAAGAACTTAATTAATTTGCAAACTTTCTTTTCATTTCCAGGTAGCACATAGCCTTCCGGTTGCTCCATATAAATTTCTTCATTAAGATCTCTATTTAGAAAGGCTGTTTTAATGTCCAATTGATGTATATAAAGCTTGTGAATGGACACCAATGCTATAAGAGTCCTAATAGAAGTCATTCTTGCCACAGGTGCGTATGTATCGAAATAGTCTAGACCTTCTTATTGTCTAAACCCTTTGGCCACTAACCTTGCTTTAAAGGTTTGTAATGAACCATCAGTGTTATACTTTCTTCTAAATACCCACTTACATCTTATAGGCTTTGATTATGGAAGCAAATCAACCAAGACCCAAGTATTGTTAGATAATATTGAGTTCATTTCATCATTTATTGCTTCTTTCCAAAAAGCAGAATCCCTTGAAACCATAGCCTCTTTGAACGTTTGAGGATCACCCTCTATGTTCATCACAATAGGAATCTTGTTTGTTACAGAATTCCTAGTTCCTTCTACCAAAAAAGTGATAGCCTTAGAAGAAATGAAATTTGGACCCAAGTCCTTTTCTTTTCTTACTCTCAAGCTCTTTTTTGGTTCAATCAACTTTTTGTCGCTTAGACGTTTATTGTTTTGATTATTTATTTCTTGTGAGATATTAGTATCATTTTGGGGATATTCTGAATTAGAAGTTGAATCATTGATAAATCTATTTTCAATAAATTCTACCTCTCTTGATTCAACAACTACATTAGACACTAAGTCTAATATTCTATATGTTTTAGAATTTTGAGCATATCCTATAAAAATGTCTTTTATGGCTCTTGGCCCCAATTTGGTTCTTTTTTGATCAGGAACACGATAAAAGGCTAAACACCCCACACTTTAAGATAATTTAAATTAGGTTTCCTTCCTTTCCAAATTTCATAAGGAGAAACCTTTCTATGTCTTGATGGTATCCTATTATGGATATGACATGTGTCAATAATGCTTCACCCCATAAATTATAAGACATTTTTGCATTTGGTAACATTGAATTAACCATATCCACTAAGGTACGATTTTTCCTTTCCGCCAAACCATTTTGTTGCGGAGTATATGGAGCGAAAAATTCATGCACAATACCATGTAATTTATAAAAGTTATCAAATTCATTAGAAAAATATTATCCACCTTGTAATGATTCAGGGATCATCACTTGTAGATCACGAAGTCTACTTACAAGAATTTATAATTTGATGAATTTGATCTATGACATGCATAGTATCATTCATAATAAATTCAAAATATTTCATCATAATAAACTTATCTGTTCCTTATCGTTCGGTATTGTACTTTTCTTCCAAAGATTTCCAAATCTCCAATGGTGATTGAATTGACATGTAGAGATCATAGAGTCGGTCGGATAAAGTGTTGAGAATATGACCTCGACATGCGAAAGTATCTTCATCACGTTTCTTCTTCAATTGAACGATCTTTTCTTTCTTTTCCGGTGTGACATTTTCAGCGGCATCGGCAATTGGTGTAGTCTTTGGGTCAATCACATATGCAAGATTGAGAACCGAAAGAAGGAACATCATCTTGTCCTTCCAACGGTTGAAGTTTGTTCCATCAAAGCGATCTAACTTGACAAACTCTTGATTCATAACCTTGAACGTGGTGTTTTGATCTTGTGCCATCTTCAAGAAATATCTCTCTAAAATTGTTGGGTATATGAAGATGGTAAAATCTTATATTTTTGTAGTGGTTTCAAGGTACGATTAGATCGCTTTCTTTAGAGAGATATTTGTCCCCACACTTAGTTGCTATAGGGTTGATGACAATACTCTCCCAAGATACAATGAAACCTAAGAATTTCTTAATTAGCAATAGTAAGAAATTCTCAACTCTCTTAAACAAAGAAAATCTCTTAATAGTTGATTAACATGTGCACTTAGTACTTGTATTTTTGAAATAGTGGACAAGGACTTATTTATACATATTGCACGTAGCAATTATGATTAGTTACGTATACCAATGGTTGTGTCTTTTCTATTGCCAATAGATACTGTTCATACCCTGGCCCAATAATAAAGGCCCAGATCCAAGCAAAAGAAGCCCAACCCAAAGGGTTGGCCTTCACTCAGTACCAACCTTCATCCCAGGAAGTCGGTACTCAACACGACCTGCTCCAAAGAAGTCGGATACGAGGGTTAGCTGGCAGATAACACTCATTCGAATGAGTAACTGCCCCTAGAATCTCTCTAACCACTTCCTAGAGCCATATCTTAACCTCCCTAAGATATGGGAGCGGTTATCCACCTAAAAAGGTGGCACTACTTCAGCGGTGGTTATTGGTTCACCACTATAAATACACTGACACCACTCAGGTATCTCTAAGTCCCAATACACTCTAGACCTGCTCACGCTCTTGCTAACTTAGGCATCGAAGTGTCTTTGCAGGTACCACCCCCCATTCTTTCACACGCACAAGTCGGACGGAGGGCACCGAGTCGCAGATCCACTCGAAAGCCACCTCCTTCATACGTTTGGGCCAACCAACGCCATCCAGCCCATTAATCTCCGGTTACCCATCGTAACATTGGCGCCGTTGCCAGGGACCCGAGAGATCAACCAGTAATGGCGGATAGATCCCCTGAAGATGGTCACATAGGGTCAGATTCTAAACAAGAGAATCTGGACACTGGAAACCACAATGCGGACTTAACCCTTCACCAAGAAGTCGCTGATCAACACAGGGAAGGCACCTCCGGAGTAAAGAATCCGAAGGTGAATTCTTCGGAAGGACGCGAATCAGAGAAAGAAGGACCGTCCCATGCGGCTGAGCTCATGGGATTAGTCCACAGCCTCCTCGAGCAGCTAGAACAAGAGCGGGAACGACAAAAGGAGACCGAAAGGAACCTAAAAGAGGAGATGGAACGACGAAAAGAGTTAGAAATAAAACTCTTAAAGTTGGAATCCTCCCTCAAAGGTCGGAACCCCCACGATGAGAGAGAAGAGCCACCCCTAGGAGGCGAGGATCCTTTTAGTGAGGACATAATGAGGGCGAAAGTTCCAAGGAACTTCAAAAGCCCCGATATGGACCTCTATGATGGAACCACGGATCCGAAGCATCACCTAAGCAACTTTAAAAGTCGGATGTATCTAGCAGATGCTTCCGACGCTACGCGATGCAAAGCCTTCCCGACCACTCTATCGAAAGCAGCGATGAAGTGGTTCGACAGCCTCCCTCCGAGGTCGATTACCAGTTTCGAAGACCTCTCAAGGAAGTTCTTGATGAGGTTCTCCATCCAGAAAGACAAAGTAAAACATGCGCCGAGTCTCCTGGGAATAAAACAGGAGGTCGGGGAGTCCTTGCGAGCCTATATGGAAAGGTTCAACAAAGCATGTTTGGAGATCCAAGACCTGCCCACCGAGGCAGTCATCATGGGGCTAGTCAATGGTCTTAGAGAATGTCCCTTCTCACAGTCCATATCAAAAAGACACCCCGTCTCTTTAAGTGATGTACAGGAAAGAGCTGAGAAGTACATCAATATGGAAGAAAATGCCAAGCTAAGAGACCTGAGTTGGCGACCTGGTCACCCCCCCTCAACAAAAGAGAGGGAGAGGGAAGCCAAGAAGAAGGAAGAACTCGGTCTCGACAGACCAAGAAAATATCACTCTTATACTCCTCTAAAAGTTCCTGTAGTGGATGTATACAGAGAGATTTGCAATACTGAAAGGCTGCCACCTCCCAGGCCCATTAAAAATAAAAAAGGGGGGAGCCGCGGCGATTACTGCGAGTACCATAAGATATACGGGCACTCCACAAACGACTGTTACGACCTTAAAAATGTGATAGAAAAACTGTCTAGAGAAGGTCGGCTTGACAGATATCTCATAGAAAGGTCGGACATTCATGGAAAAAGAAAGCGAGATGACATGGATAAAAGAGACCCACCACCAACTCCGGAGAGACATATCCATATGATCTCAGGAGGGTTTGCGGGAGGGGGACTCACCAAATCATCTCGTAAAAGACATCTCAAGAGAGTTTACCAGGTCGGAGAGGAGTCATCCGACCTCCCTACCATTTCATTCACCAAAGAGGATGGGCAAGAATAATCCCTGGGCATGATGACCCAGTGGTAATTACTATGATCCTGGCAAACGCCCATCTCCACAGAACCCTAGTAGAACAAGGAAGTTCAGCGGACATCCTCTTTAAGCCCGCTTTCGACAAACTAGGGTTGGATGAGAAAGAGTTGAGAGCCTACCCCGACACCTTGTACGGATTAGGCGACACACCAATAAAACCACTAGGATTTTTGCCCCTCCACACCACCTTTGGAAAAGGGGAAAAATCAAAGACTCTGAGCATAGACTTTATAGTCATCGACGTAGGGTCAGCGTATAATGCCCTAATCGGCAGAGCTACCCTTAATCGGCTCGGAGCGGTGGTATCCACTCCTCACCTCTGCATGAAATTCCCGACCTCGGCGGGGATAGCAACGGTGAGGGGAGATCAGAAGTTGGCAAGAAAATGCTACAATGAAAGCCTAAACCTGAGAGGGAAGAGCAAAGAAGTCCACACAATAGAGCTCGGTGGGGCCAGAGTTAAAGAAGAGCTGAGACCACAGCCCGGTGGAAAAACCGAGGAGGTTCAGGTCGGCGAAGAGGAAGGAAAAAACACTCACATAGGAGCCAACCTAGGGGAAACCCTAAGACAAGGGTTGACTAAGCTCCTAAGAGATAACTCCGATCTCTTCGCCTGGAAGGCCTCCGACATGCCTGGGATAGATCCCGAGCTCATGTGCCACAAGTTCTCAGTCTACCCGGGGTCCCGACCTGTACAGCAAAAAAGACGCAAGCTCGGCCCAGAGCGAGCCCTAGTAGTGAAAGAGCAAGTACAGGCGCTCCTGGAAGCTGGCTTCATCAGAGAAGTCAAATACCCAACATGGCTAACCAATGTAGTGCTAGTCAAAAAACCCAATGGCAAATGGAGAATGTGCGTCGACTACACCGACTTAAATAAGGCATGTCCCAAGGACCCTTATCCGCTCCCAAGCATTGATACCCTAGTAGATTCCAGCTCGGGGTATCAGTACTTGTCGTTCATGGACGCCTACTCGGGATATAACCAAATCCCGATGTACGAGCCGGACCAAGAGAAGACATCATTCATCACGCCCAGAGCCAACTTTTGCTACGTGGTCATGCCATTTGGATTAAAAAATGCAGGAGCCACATACCAGAGGTTGATGAATAAGGTGTTCGCCTCCCACCTCGGGAATCTAATGGAAGTATACGTCGACGACATGCTAGTAAAGACCAAGAAAGAAGTCGACCTCCTGTCAAACCTCTCACAAGTCTTTGACACCATAAGGCTGCATGGGATGAGACTAAATCCCGCAAAATGCGCCTTCGCGGTGGAGGCAGGGAAATTTCTGGGATTTATGCTAACACGAAGAGGGATCGAAGCCAATCCCGATAAGTGTAGAGCTATCCTGGAGATGAAAAGCCCGACTTGTTTGAGAGAGGTCCAGCAGCTCAACAGCCGACTTGCAGCTCTCTCCAGGTTTTTGGCAGGATCAGCACTAAGATCCCTTCCACTGTTCTCCCTATTGAGAAAGGGACGCCACTTTGAATGGACTCCTGAATGCGAGGAGGCGTTCCAGGAGTTCAAAAAGTTTTTGAGCCAACCTCCTATTTTGACCCGACCGGTAGCCGGAGAAGACCTCGTCCTTTATCTATCAGTGGCAGACAAGGCTGTTTCAGCAGCTTTGATAAGAGAAGACGAGAACGGCCAACACCCAGTCTATTTCATCAGTAAAGTTCTACAGGGCCCTGAGCTAAGGTACCACAAACTAGAGAAGTTTACCTACTCCTTAGTGGTAGCCTCACGAAGGCTACGGCCTTATTTTCAAGCTCACACAATAAAAGTCCGTACGAACCAGCCCATGAAGCAAATCCTCCAAAAGACGGATGTTGCAGGGAGAATGGTTCAATGGGCAATAGAGCTCTCCGAGTTCGACTTGAGATATGAAACTCGGACGGCGATTAAAGCCCAGTGCCTCACCGACTTCGTTGCAGAATACGCAGGAGATCAAGAGGAAAAACCAACTACATGGGAACTTTATGTAGATGGATCCTCCAACAAAACAGGAAGCGGTGCAGGCATAATACTGGTAGATGAAAGAGGAACCCAGATAGAGGTTTCTCTCAAGTTTGAATTTCCAGCTTCTAATAATCAGGCAGAATATGAAGCCTTAATCGCTGGATTAAAGCTAGCGGAGGAAGTCGGTGCTACAAAGGTGATGATATACAGCGACTCCCAAGTGGTGACCTCCCAAATAAGTGGAGAATATCAGGCAAAGGACCCAAACATGAAGAGGTACTTGGAAAAAACTTTGGAGCACCTTGGGCGCTTTACGGAAACCGAGGTAAAACACATAACTCGGGATCTAAACAGCAGAGCAGATGCCCTATCCAAGTTAGCAAGTACCAAGCCAGGAGGAAATAACAGAAGCCTGATTCAAGAAACTCTACAGGAACCTTCAGTGGCAAAAACAGAAGACAAACAAGAAGTCTTCGAAGTGGTCGGATTAAACCTCGGATGGATGAACCCCTTAGTCGAATACCTGAAATTCGACATCCTCCCCAAGGAGGAAAAAGAGGCCAAGAAAATCCGAAGGGAAGCACAACACTACACCTTGGTAAGAAATATCCTCTATAGAAGGGGGATATCAACACCATTATTAAAATGTGTACCGACCTCCAGAACCACCGAGGTATTAGAGGAAGTACATAGTGGAATCTGCGGGAACCATCTCGGAGCAAGGTCACTAGCCAGGAAAGTGATCCGAGCTGGATTCTACTGGCCAACCTTGCAAAAAGATGCCACAAACTTTGTGAAAAAATGCCAACCATATCAAATGCATGCAAATTTCCACGTGGCTCCCCCAGAGGAGCTCATTAGTATCACTTCTCCATGGCCCTTTGCAAAGTGGGGAATGGATTTGTTAGGTCCATTTCCTCAGGCGCCAGGACAAGTCAGGTACCTAATAGTGGGAATAGATTATTTCACAAAGTGGATAGAAGCAGAACCACTGGCCACCATCACTGCACAAAGAAGTCGGAGGTTCCTCTACAAAAATATCATCACAAGGTATGGGATACCTTATTCCATTACCACAGATATTGAAACCCAGTTCACCGACTCCACCTTTAGAAGCCTAGTAGCCAGTATGAACATCAAACACCAGTTCACCTCGGTGGAACACCCACAAGCCAATGGGCAAGCCGAGGCAGCCAACAAAGTCATACTGGCAGGGCTGAAGAAAAGATTACAAGATGCAAAAGGAGCTTGGGCTGAAGAGCTCCCGCAAGTACTATGGGCGTACAGAACAACCCCCCAAACCGCCACTGGAGAAACACCTTTCCGACTAGTTTATGGCGTAGAAGCCATGATCCCAATAGAGGTCAATGAGCAAAGCCCAAGAGTGATTTTTCATGACGAGATCGGGAATATACAGGGGCATAAAGAGGAGCTCGACTTGCTCCCCGAAGTCCGAGAAGAAGCCCAAATAAGAGAGGCAGCGTTGAAGCAAAGGATGACTACAAGATACAACAAAAAAGTCATTCGAAGGAGTTTTACCCCAGACGACTTGGTCTTGATCAGAAACGACGTTGGAGTCAACAAATCTGGGGAAGGAAAGCTCGCTGCTAATTGGAAAGGACCATACAAGATCAACGAGGTCTTAGGAAAGGGCTATTATAGGGTGACCAACTTTGACGGCACCGAGTTACCGAGATCATGGCATGCTTGTAATATGAAAAGGTACTACAGCTAAAAGCGAACTCTACTCCCTGATGTACTCTTTTCCCAACTCCATGATTTTTTCCCAAAATTAAAGGGTTTTTTCTGGAGAAGGGTTTTTAACGAGGCATCATAGTAGGGGCTAAGGGAAAATAGATTGTCAAAAGCCCTTAGTAGCAATAAGGTACCTCCTCAATTAATAAAGATCTTTTTCATCTTAATATCTCTTTTAGATTCCCCTTTTTTACTTTCTTTCTACGAAACGCGCCGACTTAAGCTCGACAAAATGTGAAAATCCCATGAATCGACCTAGATGGTCGTCAGGATAAAACGACGAGGTACAAGTCGGTGTAAAGAGGCTATAGAAGTTGATCATGATGAACTCGGAAGCAGTCCGACTCATAAATCGGAATGCAAAACCGAGTAAAACCAAAATGAATCGCAAAAATAGCCTAAGACCCGAAAGGCTCAATGAAACAAAATTGAGTACTAGGAATAACAAAAAGAGATAGGAAAAACTAAGGGATATAAGGCTGTCCTGAAGATCGAAAAGACTCAGAAAAACAGACAAGCCCAAAGAAAAGTTTTTTCAGAAAAGATCAAAATTCAAAAGAGTTACAAACAGAAAAGCATGCGCGCATAAAGTAACTCAAAACCCTTATCCAAAAAAGGGCATTTATTTAATCGCTAAATTAAACCCTTATCAAAAAGGGTATCATAAATTGTTTTGTTTACGGCCTTAAAAGGCCAAAAAATTGTTTCAACATCAAATAAATATAAAGAGTTTAAAAAAGAGGGGCCTACAGGTCGGGCCCCAATAGCCAAAGTCACTTTTTAGCAAGAGAAGTAGGAGGATCACCACCAGCAGAGTCAGGAGGAACGCCAGGAGCAGGAGCTGGAGAGGAAGTCGGAGGAATGGTAGAAGAACTCGGAGCGTCCTTAGAGCGAGGAGGGGACTCTATGATCCTCTGCCCCCGAGTCTTCAAATCTGACTCGGACTCCACCACGGGGACAGGAGGATCCACGATGGCACCATCAATGACAATTTTATCAGGATCCAAAGGAAAAAGGTCCAAGTCAGGAGCGATGACTCCGACCTGCTCCTTAAAGATCCTCCAAGCTTCATCAGCACCATCAGCAATAGAGTCCTCCAACTCGGTATAGGCCTTCCGAGCATTCAGCAAGTCATTCTTCACAGACACAAGATCATCAAATAAACTGTTGTAGCTGGCTTGTGCTGCCTTCCTCAAATCCACCTCCATGTTGCATTGGGCTTGCAACTTCTTCTCCTTCTCCCGGAGGCTATCCCTCTCCTCCTTCAGCTTGGTGACTTCCCCCTTCAACTCCCTCTCGTGCTCCTGATATATGCGAAGCCTACCTTCCAGCTCTTCGACCTTCGAGGTCATCCCTAAAGAGTTGAGAGGAGTCTTCTCAAATATATCCAAGAGTTTGCCACAAACCCCCGCTGTCTTGAGACTCTCCTCAACCACAGTAGTGAGGTAATGCCGAACAGAAACATCATCCATGCTTATACGAGCATGGGGAAAGATGTTCTTTCGGACGAACGCAAGAGCGTCCGCCTCACCAGAAGCACCAGACTCTAAAGTCTTGCGCTTCTTCTTCTCCGGTTCAGGAGTGGGTCGAGCGGAGGGGGTGGCAAAGAAGAAACAGAAGAAGAAATCACCATAGGTTGGGAGGGAGTCCCAACATTCCGAGGAGGAGGAGGAGGAGAAGCAACCGCCCTAGCACCACCGGACCTGGCGCGAGACCTTGCTTTGGCCTCCTGGACCCTTTGAAAGGACTCCTGGGCATTTATTTTTGCCATCTCTGAAAAAAGCAACAATTGATGGATTAGACAAGTCGGAAGAATTAGTCAGACAAGTCAGAAAAACTAAGTAAACAAATGAAAGCTACCTAGTTGCGCCTGGACAAAACTCGGAGACCACTGGAGAAACTTTTTCGTGTCCAAGTATGGAGACCTCCCCCAAACTTCTCGGAGGAACCCTACAATGGCTGCCTCCACATCATCCAGGTCGTCATACTTTTCACAAGGGGAGGCCTCCAACCAGTATAAAGGAAAGCGGGGGGAAGAGTTACCATCCACGAAAAAGGGGTGGTGACCCTCTACAGCTTGCACTTTGAAAAAATAGTTTTTGAAGTCGTGGAAGGATTCGTCAAAAAGGGTGAAAATTCTCCGACCTTGTATGGCTCGGAACGACACCCACTGTTGTTTATTGTTTAGCCCACTGAAGGGCTTTGTCATATGAAAAAGATGGAAAAAAATCTTTAAAGAGGTCGGGAACTCTAAAGCCTGGCTGATGAATTGATAAATTTTCAAAAAACCCCAAGAGTTGGGATGAAGCTGGGTAGGAGCGACTCGGCAATGACGTAAAACAGACATCTCAAAGTCTGAAAAAGGAAGAAAAACACCCAAACGGGTGATCATACACTCATACATAAAGAAAAAATGGGAGGCCGCCTCACTAGCCCTCCCAAAGCAAACCCGGTCTTCTGGACCCGGGGCCACCAACTCATACTTCGGCTCATCCTCCTCAGAAGAACAAATTCTGTGGCGAGTACGAAGATGGGTGATAAACTCAGAATCGACTGAGGGTTCCTCCCCTAGGACCGTGACATCAACCCATTGAGAGAGAGCATCTACAGAAGCTATTTCTTTTTTTTAAAAAAAGGGGTGACAAAAACCTACAAGGGAAAAAGAAAAATCACTAACACGGTCTCTAAAGGGAGGGAGACGCGAAACTAAAGTCTACAAATCAAACTTATCTACAAAGGCATGTTAAAAAACTAACCTTTATCTGGAAATGAGGGTTGGGAGCAAAGCCTTCGAAAGCGCAAAGAGTGCAGTACGAACAAATGCAAGGAAAATTTGAAAGATCGCAGAAACGAAACAATGAAAGAGAGGGAAAGTATTTATAAGAACGTTAGGGGCATAATGGTAAAAATGGGGCAGTCATTAATGAAGGCGCTACGACGCTTGATTAGACGTAACTGTCAGAACCAAAAGGTCACGAAAAGTCACATCGATTTTCAACCATCACGTCGGTCCTCCTACAAATCGGCTACGACCCCGAGTAGAATACTCGAACCCAAATCTTAAAAAGAAAATGGGCTCGAGTAGGGGCACTGTTCATACCCTGGCCCAATAATAAAGGCCCAGATCCAAGCAAAAGAAGCCCAACCCAAAGGGTTGGCCTTCACCCAGTACCAACCTTCATCCTAGGAAGTCGGTACTCAACACGACCTGCTCCAAAGAAGTCGGATACGAGGGTTAGCTGGCAGATAACACTCATTCGAATGAGTAACTGCCCCTAGAATCTCTCTAACCACTTCCTAGAGCCATATCTTAACCTCCCTAAGATATGGGAGCGGTTATCCACCTAAAATGGTGGCACTACTTCAGCGGTGGTTATTGGTTCACCACTATAAATACACTGACACCACTCAGGTATCTCTAAGTCCTAATACTCTCTAGACCTGCTCACGCTCTTGCTAACTTAGGCATCGGAGTGTCTTTGCAGGTACCACCCCCCATTCTTACACACGCACAAGTCGGACGGAGGGCACCGAGTTGCAGATCCATTCGAAAGCCACCTCCTTCGTACGTTTGGGCCAACCAACGCCATCCAACCCATTAATCTCCGGTTACCCATCGTAACAAATGTGTATACACTAATTACAACTAAACAAAAGAATAGGAGATATCTAACAATATTACATGTGGTCATGTAGACCAAGATTTTTCTCCTACTCATTGCAATGGTGTTGCAGATTTTTTGGCCAACTTTGCATTTAATTTAAGTTTTGGTGAGCATGATTTGAGAAGCAATACTTGTAAAGAAAAAAAAAAGTTCTGAATTTAGATATCAAATTCTCAATTTAACTTTGGACTATACCTCAAGTAAATTTCACTCTTATTGTGAACTACTATGAAATTTTACTATTATTTTTATTATAGACCTGGTGTCTCATTTAATCACAACTAACAATTTACTTGAGCATACTTGGTAATGGAAATAGGGTATTATTTCATTTAGAGGAAAACAAAGATCAATTGTTACATAATAAAACTTTCATTATGAACTTCAATTATTGTCAAAACTCATAAACCAAGTAGGCAACTATCACAAGCAGCAGAGAATGTCAATATTGTTAGTTTAGTTACAATTAAGAATATTGTTAGTTTGGTGTGTAGAAATTAGGTACATGTCATTTGACTTTCTTGATTTTTTTTTCTCTTTTATTCTTTATGGAGAAGCAAGCAAGACTTTTATGTTGGCCTTTTATTTTGAATGAATGAAATTCAATGATGCTATGCTAGCAGCACTTTGGACATTTGCAATGTGCTGGGAATATAGCATCACTGCCATGGACAAGTCCATACCACTCAAAATTCCACTCACATGTTACAATGTTTCAAATTCAATTCCATGGTTTTTCCCACTGGATTTTATTTCATCAATCTAGAAAAGCCTACAAATGTTGAACTCTCCTAGTGGTATCTAGTTCCTATGAAAAATATTTTGGAATCCTTTTGTTATCAACTTTGACAAAAATTTCTTGTGTTAGTATCAATGAACTATATCATGGATTCATGGTTAACTAAATGCTAATAAACAACATCTGTTAAGGATATGATTCATTTCTTTCATAAGTTAAGATTCCTCAAATTAGTTTATTCTTTGTAGTTATAATGTTGGGAAACATACAGCATATTTTACTGCCATCATGACCCTTTTTCTTTTTATTTTTCATATTTTTGGTCAAATATGTATGCTAAGGTCAGTGGCATGCATTGTTCTAGGACCTAATCTTCCTAAGAGTATAAGATTCATTTGGTTGTTTGGACATCTCAACGTGGGGTTTGTACAATAAACTTTAGGCCTCTAATGGATGATATTCAAAACAAGGGAATGTTCCTTTTCTGTTATGAAACATCGATTTGAGGCTATTTTTTTTAGTAATGGGATGTTTTTCACTATTATGAATTGTTGTCGTGATTTTAATGGATATGGAGACATTTTTTTTTAAATAACAATTCACAAATCGGAGGCTCAGAATTATGGAGGAGAGAAAACATAGGGTTCGATTTGGGGCTTGGTGAATTCAAATCCGGACAAATCGAAAATCGAACCCTAGGTATTGTGTGTTCTTCCACACTCCTGAATAACACACAAAATTCCAATAACAGTGGATAATACCACTATTTTCTCAATATGAAAATTAAAAAGCGTTTGATTTGAACCAATCGTTTTCTTAATATTTAATATTTAGAGTATTTTTGTATCTAAAGGACATTTTACCATTTTATCTATAAAAAATTATCGCTTTTTGAAATAATTTTAACGGTTTTACACTTCTAATATTTGAGTTTATGAATAGTAACTATAATATATAATAATTCTAATGTCACAGAACCACTTCTCTCAAAAACTTAAACAAATATGATGAGACATATAAATGTGTTATATCTTTAACATCTAAAAAACAAATGTCATTTTTAATTAATTAATTATACAATCATTTCCGTAATGCAAAGGAGCATGCCAAGGGTAATGCACTTTTTTTTTTTTCTTGTTTCGCAGGAGTTGTTAAATGAAAAAATACATTTGACTCAGAAGGTACTTAACCATCCAGTAATTTTTTTTTTTTTTTATTTTAGCATTATTATACTGAAATTGCCAAATGCTTCAGTACCTTCTAAGTTAAATGCGCTTTTTTCATCTAATGACACTTGTGTGATGCAAATTTTTTTTTTTTCAAATGCCACCATTATAAAAACAATGACACATAGGTAAATAATTTGAAAAGAGTAATAGTTTGATAATAAGTTTGCATAAAGATAGTAGAAAAATGAGCAATGTCAAGTTCATAATCATGTTTTAATTTATGAAGTCACTCTTCTTTTTAACTACTTTTCTGTAGTAATGATTCTTTACTACTTCCTTATTGATCTCATAAGAGTAAACCATATACTACATGTTTGAAATTTTCATCTTTATTTTACTCTGATATTGATAATGTTCCCTGTTTGAAATGTTACTGTGGTTATAGTCCTTTTCTCTCAAATTCAAAGTGATTTAGAGTGGATAAAGCACTATGCTGAAGTAGAGTGTGACACGGATCTTTTATATGTCATTTCTTATTTTACATCAATTATCAACATTATGATTTCATTGGTCTTAAAAGGGTACACAGAAAACACATTGCTATATCCACCCACCACTTTCTATCACCAATTATTTTAGTGCTATTTCTTCATTATTTTTGGGTTAATTAAGCTTAGCTTATTCCAACTGCCATCATCTTGGCATTATTTGATGATGGATGTGACTTGGTTGCTTCAAGTGTTAATAATGCCCATTCTAATTAAAATATCATAAGTGAAAATTCAACCAAAGTTTGTGATGATATTCTTCAGTCAATCGGATAACCAAATATCATGGTTCTGAGAACCATATCAATTTACTGGTTTGACCCAGTCAACTAAATCGGTCACTAATCGATTTGGTTCAAGATAAAAACCTCTTGGCAACAAATTAGTTAAAAAATAAAAAAAATCAGTCAAAAAACGAATTAATCACTCAAACCGATTTAAAATAGTAAATTACAAAAGACATTAATTTTTTTTTAAAAGTATATACTTTATACATAAATATATTATTTTGTTATATTTAATTTAATTTTGGTTAAACCTTTGAATGTATAATTTCACCAATTCATTGATCGGTTTGATATTCAGAACCTTGCTAATATTAAAAACTTCTTGTTATAACATTACTCATGTCTTTTGGAGAATTCAATTTTTTTTGTGACAGAAAAGAAAACAAACAACAACTAAAAAAGAAAAAATAAACAAAAAACTGTTTCCAAGGCAATAGAAAGTTTCACTTGGCGAGAAAGGGTCTTCATTGCAGTTTTTGTCATGATATCTGCTACTGTATTTGTATCTCTCAAGACCAACCGAAAATTAGCACGTCATTTTTAAGATATGATATTTCGGATTTTCAACACTAAAGAATCAATAAAACCAGATCAATTTTGTAAATTATTAACAATAATAAAGGCCTCCACACAGTCTGTCTCACATATAATATCGCTATTTGCTATTATGTAAGAACCAACTCATCAAATCAGGTTGATCTGAGATCTCCAAAGCTTGCCAAACTAACTGGACTTTTGGACAATTCTGAATGCAATGTAAAACCGATTCCTGACCTGAAAAACATCATGGATAGCTATCCATGTGCGAAATGCCCCGCCTAAAACGAAATGCAGCAGTAGAAAAAGTCTCCCGAAGACATAGCCAGGCCAAGAATTTGTGTTTTTCCGAGACATGTTAATGCTAAAACCAAAGCCAATTCCCTCTGTCCTCCCAACTAAACATCTTCTTACCGAGCCACAAATGTAATCTCTCTAGTCACAAATTATGCAGGAAAACATGAAACGAGTAAATTATGGCTTTTAAGGCCTCAAAAATGGTCCACAGGAGAGTTATTTTTTCAGATGAAGACACTCTTGAGAGACTTAACATCTTGCTGATATATTTGACCTTTTTTCTTTCTCTCTTACATATTAGATTTTGTGTGTGATATTATTATCATTACTTCTTATCAAGTGGCATATCCCTTATGTTTAGGCACATGAATGAAACTCATTCTAAAGTAACAACACCTTGGTAGTATTATAGAAAAATCTTGCTACTTATCTCTCAATCCTTGAGGGAGATTTTGATACATATATATTTATATTTGATTTGATTACATGAAGTAACATGAAAAGCCTAATATAATTCTAGTTATTATTAGTAGTAATATTATTGCTCAGTTTGAATTAGTACAAAAACCTTTCTTGAAATTCTTCTTCTCCTTGCTATGTGTATGAATCTACCTTACTCTATTGAGTGCTAAATAAGCAATTAGTCTATAACCAACCAACATAAGTGCCATAATGCAAACATCAACCCAAAGATGATTCAATCCCATTGATTTGATTGGTGGAAAATCAGCAACCTTGCACATCACACTCTTTGAGCATTCATAGTAATCATCTTGAGTGTATTGAACACCAAGAAGAAGCTTGTAACAGTAGTAGCTATAGCTCAAGTACTTTAGCCACACTATAAAAGGTGGAATCTGTTGAACATAGTATCCACCAGCAATGAGGAACACAAGGGTTGTGACAGAAGCTAGAGTGGTTGCTTGTTTGATCTCCATTAATATAGCACCAAATGCTAAGCCTAAGCTTTGAGAAACAAGGACACTGTAGAGAACAACAAGAAGAGAAAGGATGAATGTAACAGGATCAGGTTTGAGTCCTCCCATCCAATAGATTATGAACACAAATGCAGTCAGAAGTGCAAGCTCCAATGGCAAGTCTCCTATTGTTCTTGCTAAGAAGTAGGAAGAGAGCCTGTACATTCCTGAAGATCTTTCCTTTATCAGCATTCTCCTCTCTTGTGGGAATGTGAATACTGCATTGTATAGAGGGTAGAATCCCCAGAAAACTGAGAAGAAAAACAGCAATGCTACCTGCATTTTCACCACACAATAACCCCATGTTATCCCCTCTTAAGGGCTTTAAAACAACATAGTCAAAGTTTCAAACTTTAGATTTCTTGGACTGTTTCTAATCCATATCACAGAAACTGCATAGAAATTTAAGTACTTTTTACTATGGTTGTCTACACCTAATAACTTACTTCTAGTTTATAACTTTGATTTACAAAGTTGATACCTTTTGAAAAGTATAAAACTAGATTAACAACTTTTAAAGCGTTCAAATATCAATTTTGAGATAACAAAGTAAATGTGGTTCAATCAATCAATACTAATCTTGATTAGTTTCAGAATTTTAGATATTTCAAGATGTGATGTTTGACAAGGGAAATTGAAAAGGAAAAGAAAATAAATTTCATTCATATTTTAAAGGTCAATTACATTCCATAACCTTTTTTTCTGTTTAAAGTTAAATGATGTTATTATCAGATATAACAAAAGTAGAAAAGAAGATAAACTTGATAACTGAATGCAAAAATTTTCTTACCCGATCTTCAATGTGTGATTCTGGGGTATGCCACCACAAGAGTCCACCAAGAAAAGCAACACTTATGACTTGGAATATTCTCAGCCTATTGAATGCTTCAAACCTTCTCTCCCTCACTCCCCTCTGCAATAGTACTTTAAACTGATGCCACCAACTTGTGCACCATTGCTCCTGATTTATCTGATTCCCTGCATCAAATTTTCATCAACAGAAAGAAGGATTAAGACCATTGATGAGCAATATCTTTTTCACTGAAAACTAAAAAAGGGTAGTTGGAATAGAAAGACCTACTTGCACAAGCATCTTTGATCATCATGTTGTTGTAGTTGTTCACCTCAACACTGCACAGCTCAGCTTTCAGCTTTGTTGCTATGTTCTTATCATAAGCTGATATTAGTGCTTCTCTAACTTGCTTCCTTTCTTGTTCTAATCCCTCACTTTGTTCACTTGCATGCTTTGAATCTGGAGCAATCCCTGAATCAAAGTTTTCCATTGTTATCATCACATTATTGTTATTCTTAAACTTAGTATATATATATATGAAAATATTGATTAATTACCATTGGCAAGATCAAGCAAGAGATCAGAAGGATTAACAGTGACAGAAGTAGAGAATCCAAGTGAAGAGAAATAGTCCAAAGCAGTGGAAGCAGGACCATAGTAAATAGGAGAGCCTTCAGAGAGCAACACAACCTTGTCAAACATGTAGTATAGCCTGCTAGATGGCTGGTGAATGGTGGTTATAACGGTTCTTCCGCCGCCGGCGAGTCTCTTAATAGTGTTCAAGATCCTCTGAGCAGTTGTGGAATCCAAACCAGAAGTAGGCTCATCAAGAAGCAACAAGCTAGGATTAATAAGCATTTCTTGTCCAATACTAACTCTCTGCTTTTCTCCACCGGAAATTCCTCTGAACAAAGGTCCTCCAATCATGCTGCTCCTACACCTTGTTAATCCCAATTCACTGATCACTCTCTCAACATGATGAACCTTCTCATCTCTTGTTAAAGTCTTTGGAAGCCTTAGAAGTGCAGTGAAGAATAGTGTTTCAGTAACAGTTAGGTGAGGATATAGAACATCATCTTGTGCTACAAAACCTGTTCTTCTCTTGATTGAACCTGAGAATGGATTGTTGTTGTATGTTATCTTGCCAGGAGAGTTTTCCGGTGAGACGGCCTCCGAGAGCTGTAAGGAGTGTGGTTTTGCCACTCCCTGAAGGGCCAAGCATGGCAAGAATCTCACCAGGGCAAACACAACCACTGATTCCATTCAGAATTGTTTTCTCTTTGCAGCTCCATTTGTTGCTTCCCCAACATCCTCCTTTCTGTTCTAGTTTCACTTTGTACACCAATTCCTCAAACTGAAAAATCAACCAAAAAACACAAAGTAACTTTGCAACACTGATATACATGCCATGAATGAGTAACAATAACTAGTATTTATATTAGTGTGTTACCTTCAAAGTTATGGGGAACATAGTGAGTTTTTGTATGGATTGTTGTTCATTGGTATTATTATTCTCTAAGGCTGCTTCCATAGAGTGACTACTACTACTAGTGTTGTATTCTGGTTTTGGTGCTATGCAGTTTTGTGGCATGGCTAATGATGGTTAAAGAATATAAAAGAAGGTGATGATATGATAGAGATTTATGGTGGTGAATGATGAAATATAATGGAGGGGTTTTGAGAGAAGTTAAGAAGTTCCTTTTAACTTCTTGTCAATGTGTTATGTGAGGAGAAAGAAAGCACATAAATATATAGCACAGGCTTAGGATCTTCACTGTGTTCAAATACAGTATTTTAGGCCTTCCTTTGGATTGTGGAATCCCACCTTTATTTATTTATTTACCTCACATTATTCTTTATCATGACCAAGCTCTCACCCCAAAACCTCTAGAAATTCTGCTTTTTTTTTTTTTATTAACACTACATTTAGGTTTGTGAGATCTTAACTTTAATGGTGACATCACTGTTTTCTCTTAATCATCTGCTACTTTTTTAGTAAGACTGTTTAAAATTGACATATGCAACTCATAGACATTAAAATTAGAATGCTAATAACCATAATGCTTATTACAATAATGTTATTACATGCAGACCAAATAATATAAACAGTAATTTGATGCAAATTAAAACCAACCTCCACTTCCACTTATATTTTAAAATCCAAAAGGGTAGGTTCAAAATTCAAGGTACAAAGAAAACAAAGACTAGAAATGGCACAAGTAGACAAGAAGAAAGGAAATGGTAAAACAGCATCATATGATTTTTGTTTTGTATTTTATGCAATACAGATAGATAGATAGATTTAATATGGCATGTAAGATTTGATTTGAAACCTATAAAAAGAGAATGCTAGTACTACCTGATCTGACAATAAAAATTAGTGGTAGCAGCAATGCACCTATTAATGTCTATGCCCACATTACCATAATTGATATAAGAAAGTGGTCTCTTTATGAACATGCCTAGCTAGTGATATACACCTGAGAGAGAGAGAGAGAGAGAGAGAGATTTTGAGCTTTCTGATGTTAGATTTCTTCTACTTTAATTTTTGAGGTTTGATTATTAATGCATTGTTCATACTATGTCGTAGGCATGTGAGAAAACAGAAAGCACTATTTGAATAATGTAAAACTGCAGGGTCACTCACCATAATGCCTTTCTTATTTAACACCATGTTAACAAGAATACAAAACATGCAGAGCGTATATATATATAAACATATATCTTTCTACATATCTATCATTGTTAAACCTTCTTAGTTCTTAGTTTAACCATTTCTGGAGGTTATCTTTCCATTTTCTTTTGGAAGCTGATATATTCTCTCTGTCCAATAATAATTGATCTTAAGATGTAATTAAGATTAATGTAAAGTTGAGCCTAAACAAGACTAATGTGAAAAACCAGACCTAATAACAATATCCAATGTCTATAAAGGAAAAAGCATCTTCATAGCTGTTATGATGAGAATCTGATTACCAATATATCCTCAAACTTAAAAAGGAAATCTTTATATATATAGGCACTAAACTATAGGTGTTCTGAGATTTTTATCATTTGATTTCCTTCATTCATATATAAATATAGATGTACTATGAGAGCAGAAAATGGTATATTAGTGCTAGTGGTTAATGACATGTCTCTGCATGCATTTTTCACTTTCTTGTTCAGGTTGTTTCTTACCCTTCAAAAGAATTCTATGTTTGTTAAAGACACACTGATTGAAGTGGAGTGAGTGAGTGAGAGAGAATATCTTTGAGGATCCTGACATCTGTATGGTTCATTTGTCATTGTTCATAACAGGAAAATGCAAATTTATCTATAAATAGTAATGGAACTCATGAACACCTTTTTCATATATTTGAATGAATGAATGGATGAGAATTCAGAAACTTGTTTATTAGTATATAATTTAGATTTGGATTTTTTTTTTATGAACGAATATTGTTACTAAATTTGTAGAAAATATGAGCATTGTTCATGATTTTTTTTTAAGTGAATTTTTTCTATTATAAAAAGAATAATCTTTATTTTCGTTAAAAGGTACAATATCCGGTAGCATTATTTATCAAAAACTCCACTAATTTGATTTGAATTATAGAGATTTTAAAAGAAATTTTAGATTTTTCATTCTAATAATCTAGTCTAAAACATTTAGTACAGTCCAAATATTTGTTATTTTAACCAATTCTTCGTTATTCATAGACACAAAATTAAAGGAAGTATACAATTACATATTGTCATTTCAATAAAAAAAATAGTTATTTTTTGAATTTTCATTAAAAAAATCCAGTTAAATATTATTATTATTATTAT